>NC_066875.1:18772622-19001040 GCF_022985175.1 Labeo rohita | reverse complement strand
AAAATTGATTCTGCTACAGTTACAACTGGCAGCTGATATAAATAATTGTAATTAATCATAATTAATTGTAATTATTTATATACATTTCCCTTTGAGCAAAATTCGCTACAGCATACAGGATTTTGTGCACATGATGTCTTATCGTGGCACAGTTTATGCAAGGACAACAGATTTGTTTTTAAATATCTCTAATATTATTAAGCATTATTATAAACTACAAACCTTCTGACTGTCTTCCCAGTTTTGTGACCTTCATGCCAACACCACTGCTTAAGAAACCATGTCTTCTCATGACAATGACAAGAAACCAAATGACTTCTTGAAATGTTTGATGTTCTTCCATGTTGCTTTTGCACTGGCTTTGCAGCATCCTCTATCAACACTGACACTGACAACCTTTCAGGCTCTTCAGACTTCAACTTGTGAAACCATGTATTAGTCACATGAAAAGATTTTCAATGGAAGAAATTAGGAAAAAAGGGGATATTTTATCTGTCTTCCATCTGCCAGCCTGTAATCTTGTTAGTGCCAGATGCAGTGGGACAGGCACCCTGCTCCTTGGATGATAAAATGGCATCCAGGCTCCCATTTTTCCTCTGCTTTCTTTTTCTTCAGAGCCTCAAGATTGAGAGTTTTATATTTACAGTGCTGTTATTTTAGCTTTTTTGTTATTCATGCTCTCTCTCACCCACTTATTGCCTGATTTTGCACACTTGTCTGTGCAATTGTATTTAAATAGTAATTTTTACGTGATTAAAAAAATGTGAACAATTATGAAAAAAAATGCATGAACAAAATTTGCATAAGTGGCTGGTTTATTCTCATGCTTGATGAAATTGCAAACACTGTTCAAAAATGTGTGTTTTTTTTTCACAGATATGGAGAGGCAAGCAGATGGGATGGGGTCCAATCATAAAAAACACCTCTCCTCATCTCTCATCCCCTTTGAGCATGAGGATGCTGCTGACAGTCAGGAAGAGGGCTTGGGGGTGAGTGAGCTGTTTTATATCATAATCAACACATTTTTGGACAATTAAGGTGAAAGTAGTTATACTTGGCTTTGATGTGTTAGTTGATGTGCGCTATGTTTGATGTGCTATGCTAAACATGCTTTTAAAAGTTTTTTTCTTGTACTGTTTAGTGAGTGTTATGTATATCTGCCCAGCAGGATTTGCCCTGTTCACAATATCCCTTAAATAAAATGCTTTCTAAATGAGGGTTTTGACTAATTCCATGCCGGTGGATTGTTGACATGCATGCATAATATAATCTCTTTTTCTCAGTGCCCCTGTGGGGATCTAGGCATGTAACTGGCTCAAGGGATGAGTCTCATTAAAAATAACAGTACTTTCATATACCAGCACGATACATTTAAATTTCTTGTTTTGTTCTGCCACTTGTATCACTTTTAAATTCCCATGAAATTAGAAGTTGTTTTGGATTTTAATATGAATATGTTAGCCTTAAGCATATGTATGCTATAAGTTAATTTGCTCCAAAACAGAAAATGCATGCATTTAAAATTTACAGTCTCTCTCTTGTGCTTGCTCCAGAGAGCCTATCAAATGAGGTGAATGCTTACAGTGTTGGAGATAATGCTGAAAGAACCATAGCCAGATCTATATAGTCTATAATCTCAAATATACTTTATAATCAAGACGTAAATAAAACGAAACAAGCTCTTTATATGCCCCACCCTGACACCTTGTTTCAGTTGGAATTATGTCAAGCACTGAGAAAAACTGTGCAAAACAAGGACTTACATGTAAAGGAATAAATACACTACACAACTTTTTCCCAGATTTTTGCTCCAATTTATAGCCTGCAGAGCCATATGTGTTTAGTCTGCAGAGCCAGATTCAGATTTTTTTAGCTTTAGACTATGGATCCATTTAGTCAGAGGATATCAAACATGTTTGATATTTTAAGCTGTTTTTAAAGCACATATGTGACCCTGGACCATAAAACCAGTCTTAAGTAGCATGGGTATATTTGTAGTAATAGCCAAAAATACATTGTATGGGTCAAAATTATCGATTTTTCTTTTATGCCAAAAATCATTAGGATATTAAGTAAAGGTCATGTTCCATGAATATATTATGTAAATTTGCTTCCGTAAATATATTAAAACTTAATTTTTTATTAGTAATATGGGTAACACTTTAGTATACAGCCCAATACACACTGTTAACTAGTTGCTTATTAACATATAGCATATTAGTAATAGCATATTACTAGCAAATTGGCTGTTTATTAGTATAAAGCACATATTCTGCATGACCATATTCTATACTTAATATACTCAATCCTGTTAACAAGTTAATAAATCCTTTTTAATTAGTAAATCCTAAAATTATTAACAAGCAGCAAATTAGTTGTTTATTGAGGTAAAAGTCATAGTTAATGGTTTGATAGCGAGAACTGAACCTCAAAATAAAGTGTGACTGTAATATGCATTACTAAGAACTTAATTTGGACAAATTTAAAGGTGATTTTCTCAATATCTCGACGAAATATTGTCCTATCCTATCAAACCATACATCAATAAAAAGCTTATTCATTCAGCTTTCAGATGATGTATAAAGTTCAATTTTCAAAACTTGACCCTTATGGGTTTGTGGTCCAGGGTCACATACTGAATTGTTTGCATTTGTCACAAGACACACATTTCTGTGTGAGTTTGCTGTAATCAGAATGACTTTAAAGTTTTATATTGCAGGTTCCTCAGTTGTTTAGCATATGCTGTCCAGTCGTTCCTCCATTGCTATTTACAAAATCATTAAGTGTATGATGTCTAGCTTTTTAAAGGGATAATTCACCCAAAAATTAAAATTCTGTCAGTAATTACTCTTTCTTATGTTGTTACAAACCTGTCAGACCTTCGTTCATTTTCGGAACACAAATTAAGATATTTTTGATGAAATCCTACCGCTCCTGCATCAGCAGCACCACACTTATGCGTCGTGGTACTCTCGTGAACCCATCAAAGAGAGGGAATAGAAGAAATTGTTAAATAAAGTCGTTATTTTTGTTTTCTTTGTGCACAAAAAGTATTCTCGTAGCTTCATAAAATGACTTTTGAACCACTGATGTCACATGGACTATTTTACTGATGTGCTTACTACCTTTCTGGGCCTTGTTGTCTATTCAGGGTCAGAAAGCTCTCGGATTTTATCAAAAATATCTTAATATGTGTTTTGAAGATGAACAAAGGTCTTACAGGTTTGGAACAACATGAGGGTGAGTATTTAATGACAGAATTTTCATTTTTGGATGAACTTTTCTTTTAAAAGTTGTGCGGTCTAGCTGTAAGGGTTGTGAGTTATATCTGTGTATTGTAAAAACTTCAAGTAAAGCATGGCATTTTAAACCCTACAAATCTCTCTTATTCATATTTAGCTCTATATGACACTCAGGTGATATAGAATGTAGTTTCTAAACGTTTGGCTGCACCCAGCATATATTTTGGACAAATGGACAGGAAGGAGTACAGAAAGTGGTGGTTTGAGGTGGCTCTAATCTGATTTAGGGGCTCTGTGTATCTTTGTCAGCACTGAAATGATTTTAATCATAGTGAGGCTTTTATGAGCCCTTAAGGAAAAAGTACTACTCAGCCTTTTCTTTAACCCCAGTTTGGCATGGGATACGATGAATTATATGATTTTTTTTTCTTTTTGTGTAGCACATATGCCCAGTTTGTATAAATCATCCTCTAGCTACACATGTGCCTTCCTGCAGGATTTTAGCTTAGTTGCTTTGCTGTCAGCTTACTGTCTGTCCCTGTAGCTTTGACATGCTAACTACATGAGCTAACCATGTTCAGACACTAGCCTACTTTGTCAGGCAAGGCAGAGAATGGCAACAAAGCTTTAGCAAGTCAACAGAATTTACATTTAAAGAAATAGTTCACCTAAAAATGAAAATTTGCTGAATATTTACTCACCCCTAGGCCATCCAAGATGTAAATGAGTTTGTTTATTAATCAGAACAGATTTGGAGAAATTTAGCATTACATCACTATGGATCCTCTGCAGTTTACTCTATCAAAAAAAAAAAAAAAGTTGTTTTCCGCAGTGAAAAAGCTATTTTGTCTAAATCAGGACCCTGTTGAAAAAAAAAAAACCCAGCATATGCTGGTTTGGTGTGTTTTGAAGCATGGCAGCCAGTTTGAGCTGGTTTAAGATGGTCCTGAGCTGGTTATAAATTGGTAATGAGCTGGTTTAAGCTGGTCATGTGCTGGTCCTAAGCTAGTCCTAAGCAACTACACTCTTAAAAATAAAGGTGCTTCAAAATGCTATAGAAGAACCTTTTTTGTCTAAATGGTTCCATAAAGAATCTTTGATATCTGAAGAACCTTTCTGTTTCACAAAATGTTCTTTGTGGCAAAAGAAGGTTCTTCAGATTATAAAAAGTTAAGAAAGAGATGTTTCTTTAAAGAACCTTTCACTGAAAGTTTTTTTGTGGAACCAAAAATGGTTCTTCTATGGCATCACGGTGAAGAACCTTTTAAAGCACCTCTTAAAGGACCAGCTCATAACCATCTTATAACCAGATCAGGACCATCTCAAACCAGCTTATGAGCATCTACAGACCATCTTAAACCAGCTCAAACCAGCTGTCATGCTTCAAAACATACCTAACCAGCATATGCTGGTCTTGGAGGGGAATGAAATATGCACAGATCAAGCACCCTACAAGTGACCAAACAGTAAATGTTGATGGATTTTGATGCGAGAGGACACTTGGGGATCAACATATTTCACTAGAGGAAGGAATGTTATGGATTATGGACTCATGTTTTGGCCAGACACAATGGTTTAAAGTTAAAACTCCTTAAGGACAGATTTGTTTTTAAGGAACATGCAGCTTCTCACTTCACAAGACATTAATGGATGGACTGGAGTCGTGTGGATTACTTGTGGATTATTGTGATGTTTTTATCAGATGTTTTGACTCTCATTCTGATGGCACCCATTCACTTCAGTATCCACTGGTGAGCAAGTGATGTAATGCTAAATTTCTCCAAATCTGTTCTGTTGAAGAAGCAAACTCATCCACATCTTGGATGGTCTGAGGTCTTACCAAATTGTAATTTGAGGTAAACCATTCCAGTCACACTTTATTTTAAGGTTCAATCCTCACTATTAACAAACCATTAACTATGACTTTTGCCTCAGTAAACTTTTCTCAATAAAATTGTCTGCTTTTTAATAATTAGTAAGGTAGTTGTTAAGTTATTAGGTAGGATTAGGGATGTAGAATGTGGTCATGCAGAATATGTGCTTTATAAGTATAAACAGCCAATATGCTAGTAATATGCATGCTAATAATTGGCTAATTAACAGTGTGAATTGGTCCCTATACTAAAGTGTTACCACTATTCCTTTAACATTTTTAATCTTATGGTAACTGCACAGTGCAATACTGAAGTGCAGCTCCGCATCCTGAAATATAATCCAGTGATTTTCAGGCTGACTTAGAATGAGGAAAATGTAGGTGAAGCAACTTGTACACAGCAGCAGTAAGTGAATTTAAATCTACCCATCTGGATGCCACCATTAGCTGATCTGCTCACTCCAGAAGAACACATGGCTGGGAAAGCAACAGTCACAACAGAGAGTTGCAAAACTGATTTTGGGAGGAGCAAAAGAGAAGCCAGTGGGAAATATCTGGGACAGATGAACCTGAGTATTGAGCTGGGTTTTTGTGATTTGTTTAACCCCAAAAGAAAAACATTCACAACAAGGACAAATGTAGACAGAATGAGGTAGCAAGAAATGTGTTGGTGTACAGTATGTGGGGATTTGTCTGTTTGGATTGTGCAGTCCTTTATGGTCCTTTTGTCTTTCTGTAGTTTACAGTGTTCTGTCCTCTCCTGAAGAATGCCGTCAGGGACATTTGTCACATTGATTTTTACTAGTCTTCTGCATCCATGATTGATTTTCTAACCATGATTAATCCCACCCCTTGCTGTGTACTGCTCTGCTTGGGGCCACAAATAAGTCTTGCCTTAGCTTTGCTATTCTAAACCCTCAAGTCATTTTTAAATCATATATATGTATTATTGTTTTTTTTTTTTTTTTTTTTTTTTTTTTACTTTGGTGAATTAATTTATCTTGTACATTGTGTCATTTGCAGCTTTTTGAAAATGTTATTTCCTTCTTGGTGCACAAGAAAAGTTTTAGCGCATTTGTTGAAGTCAACCCGAGCACACCACAGGACGAGCCTAAATTGGTTTCTGCAGACCTGCAGGTGGTAATCTCAGTGCCTGATGGGTCTTTGCGGTCCTCTTTCTCCACATTCTAGTGGTATAAGGGTTAGAGTTTGATCTAGACAGGCTTAGTAGAACTTTTGTTGACAAGCTCACAGAAATCCCACTTTGAAAAGCTCCCGTAGCAGACCTTGCTGAACCCACTGGAATAACACGAAAAGAGATGGATCTAACAGTTATGTCTTGGGGTTTGCCAGAGCCCTGAAGTGGAATTGTGGGGTGTGAGAGATGTCTCAACAGATATATCTTTAATAGAATTTTTTGACTCTGCCTTTGGGCATTATTTCGGAACAACAGAAGGAGCCTCAGCAGATTCATATCATTGTGTTTTTGAGCCCCCTGAGGGTGATATAAAGGCATAACCAGGTCATTACAGGATGGCAATATTCACATTGAAATGTACTAGCTCACATGTTCTGATAATAATAGCTTTGTAGGACTATACATTATTTGGGTAATTAGACAAAAGAAAAAAAAATCTGTAACACTTTAGAATAGGGAACACATATTCACTATTAACAGTTTTTCCTGAACACACTTCTTATTGGCTGCTTATTAATAGTAAATTAGTTGTTAAGTTTAGGCATGGGGTAGAATTAAGGAACTAAAATATATCATGCAGAATAAGGCATTAATATGTGTTTTATAAGTACTAATAAACAGCTAACATGCTAGTAATAGGCATTCTAACAAGCAACTAGTTAGTTCGTCCTTAAAATAAAGTGTTACCAGTTAATTCTAAATGCGTTGCATAATGGATAACAAGAATAATATATTTATATTTAATATAAATATATTTTCTGTTCTATTTTATTGTGTTACTTTTAATAAAAGTGTAGTTATTTTAAAAGAGAAGTCCAGTTCCAATGCTTTTTTTCTTCAGTCATAAATAAATTATGTTTTTGAGTTAAATATTTCAGCATTTTTCTTCATATAATGGACTGATATGGTGCCCCGATTTTGGACTTCCAAAATGCAGTTTAAATGAGGCTTCAAACGATCCCAAATGTGGTTGTAAATGATCCTAGCCGAGGAAGAAGATCGTATCTAGTGAAATGATCAGTTATTTTCATAAAAAAAAATACAATCTAAATACTTAATTTCAAATGCTCGTCTTGTCTTGCTCTTCCTGAACTCTGTGTATTCTGACTCAAGACATATAGGATATGTCGAAAAACTCCAATCATATTTTCTCCCTAAACTTCAAAAATCATTTCAAAATCATCCTACATTGCTGCAGAAGTACTGACCCAGTCTTTGCAAAGTGAACATGCAAAGAAGATCAAACACCCTCAACAAAAAAGGTAAAACAGCGATACAGGGCGATTTCGAAGTTGAGGGAGAACATGAGATGGGAGTTTTTCGACATACCCTAACTGTCATGAACCTGAACAAAAACAGTCCAGGCAGAGTAAGACAAGACGAGCGTTTGACATTAAAAAGTATATAAATTGTATTATTTTTAACCAATTGTTTCGCTAGATAAGACCCTTTTTTCTCGGCTGGGATTGTTTACAACCACATTTGGGGTCGTTTGAAGCCTCATTTAAACTGCATTTTGGAAGTACAAAATTGGGGCACCATAGCAGTCCATTATATGGAAAAAAATCCTGAAATCTTTCCCTCAAAAAATATAATTTATGGCTGAAGAAAGAAAGACATGAACATCTTGGGTGACAAGGGGTGAGTACATTATCTGTCAGTTTTTGTTCTGGAGATTGACTTCTCCTTTAATGGCTTGTATTTTTCAAATTCACTAAAGAGTTAAATGAAAAAGTCTTACAAAATGATTTTATATTATTTAATAAAATAATAAATATTTATGAAAAAGCATTTTCAGTTTCGGGTTTGTTTTGCAGCCAAGTTCATGGAGAATTTTCGGTTTCAGACTAGACTTTTATTAATTTTATTAATACTTAATTCACCCATAGCTTAGCAAGCGTGTGTTTCATATTCTGCATAAAAAATCACTCCTTTTGATAAACAGTGCATAAATTATCACTAAAATGTTATATTATTTGCAGTAAAAAACAAACAAACAAACAAAACTGAAATCTTATGGTGTGGTCATTAAAGCTGCAGTATGAAAGATTTTTTGGTTAAAAATAATATTGAGCAAGTAAGTAAAAAAAAAAAAGTTTCCTATCTGATTTCCAACTGTAAACATAAAATAATGATTTATAATTTGAGCTGTGGGGTCAGATCTTGTGAGAAAAAAACGGGTTCACGTCATTTGCCTTTGCCTTTGTTACGTCAAAAGACATTTTTTAACGTGATTTTTCCTGTAAGATGATCAGATTCATTCATGATAAAGAGAGAAATCACATAATCCAATAACCAAAACAATGTTCCCACATGAGTAGCTGTTTTATGCTTCTTCTATATTAATTAAAATGAAGTCCCAGATGTAAGTGATAAAAAAGTAAACAATTAAAATATAATAAAATGTGATGCTTCACATAGAAGATCACTAATTTAAAAAAAAAAAAGTTTGAATTATGTTTTATTGTAAAAGTATGTGTACTGTATTGTATGGAAGCCCATTTCTACCACTGAATACCACTGCCACTGACTTTTTTTCCACACAATTCTATCTTTTTTCTTTCAGAACTGCTAGATATAAACTTGCAATTGTGAGTTATAAAGTCAGGATTGCCAGATATAAACTCACGTTTCTGACTTTTATTTTCTCAGAATTGTGATTTTATATCTCGTAATTCTGACTTTATACCTCACAATTGCAAGTTTATATCTTACAATTCTGACTTTATATAAAAATAAAAAAGAGGTAATTGCGACTTATCTCACAATTCTGACTTTTTTTCTTGCAACTGCAAGTTTACATCTCGCATTTCTGACTTTTTGTGAGATATAAACTAAAAGTCAGAATTGTGAGATAAAAAGTCGTAATTACCTTTACCTTTATTTTTTTAAGGGCTTCCATAGTTTTGTACTATTGAATACCATATGCTTTTAATCTGTAAATTACATAGTAGAGCTTTTTAACTTCCAAAAACGATAAATTCTATACTGTAGTATTTACAGTGAATTTTTATTGTCCTATTAAACTGAATATATTTTGTTCATTGTACATGGTAAGGTTACCAAAGTTTTTACTATAGAAGTTTTACATCATTTTTTTATTACAAAAACAAACATTTTTGACAGTTTTCACATTTCCTGTGGAAATTCAGGCAGTATTAAGTTATTCTATAAAAATATATTAGTATTTTTAGATCAAACATCCTACAAAAGCTTGTAAGTTGTAAGTCTCTCAGGTAAGTTTTGAAAGAGCGCTATCCTGCTGTGAGATTTTGCAGAGATGTACTCGGATCATTCAAAGAGTTGTAGTGCTACAGTGAGTCTGCTTTTAGTCTAGTATCTGAAGACTGACAGCTTGAGCTGTGTGATCAGGGTCAGGGTTTTTATTTGTGTATGTGTATGTGGAGGCACAAATACCCTGCATATGCATTTGTTTTTTAGATGAGTTGCCTCTCTTTTTTTCTTTTTTGTGTTAGGAAGACTGTGTGCAAAGTTGTTATCTTCCTGACAGTTCTGAGAACAGCATCCATTAATGTGTTAGAGTGAAAAAAAAAGTTGTGTGGCTGACTACAATTACACTAAAAAATGCAAGAAGAAAGATTGTGTTGCTTCTCTGCCATTTACATCACCAAATAGACCTTGTGCAAAAATAATCACTGGTGACAAACTTTATTTAACAGATTGATATCAGTTACCAGGATGCTAACCATTGTAGGGTGAGAGTTTTTCTTCCTCATCCTACAGTCACTCTTTAGTGATCTGTGCTCTGGGGACAGATCAATGCATTGGCATGCCGAGTGGGGTGAAAGCCTCCAAGCTGCAGGAGAGTTCAAATGAAAGATGGAATAACATTAAAAGGTGAGATCTGAACAGACTCCCTGTACGCCACCATGACTACGGGCAAAGCAGCCGTGCCTGTTTATTTATAGACCTGCATTTCTAAACCCCTGTGTTGCTTTACACTCAGGATATGTCACAGTTTTAGGCCAGTTTTCACAGGGCTGAACAAACATGTCATAGAATTTTTTTTTTATTATTTTGGTGTGATTTGATTCGTTTTAGATTAAACTTTTTTTTAACAAAGTTATGAAATCATTTTAAATGCAGTAAGTAGATGGGATGGTTGAATTGTTTTCAGCTGTCAAATGAAAAAGATGAGTTGAAAGTATGTGGCTTTGGGAGTGAAGCAGAGAGACTAAGACTTGCTGAAGACTGTTGCATCTATAGTTAAAAACAAAATCAGGTCACATTGCTATTTATAATAAGAACTGCATACTATATACTCTACCATTCAAAGGTTTGGGGTCTCCTGCTCATCATGGCTGCATTTTATATGCAATATTATGAAATGTTATCACAATTTAAAATAACTAATATATTTTAAAATGTATTTTATTCCCGCAGTGGCAAAGCTGATTTTTCAGCAGCCATTACTCCCAGGGCTTGACATTAACTTTTTTGCTTACCAACCACTGTGGCTAGTGGTTTTCCAAAATTACTAGCCACTCAGCATTTTCACTGTCCACAATTTTGTTGGGAAAATATGTTTTATATGACTAGTTACTGCGTACTAAAATTTATTTAAATTGATTTCCAGGTCATTTTTTTCACTGCAGAAGAAACAGAAGCAGCAGTACTGTCATTTAGATGCATTTACACAGTTTAATGAAGCTAAAATGTAGCATGAAAGAATTTGCATTGCAATATTGCAACAGTATAAATAATGTTATGAGCTTTGTGTTTAAAATCATTTTTTTAATGCAAAAATGAAATGTTGGAAAAAATGCAAAGATTAGCTACTTTTAAATATGAAAGTAAATCACCAATAGCTGGCAGCAAGTGACTTAACGGTTGAGTCACTGAGTTATGCCTTCAAACGATTTGTTCAGACAACTGATTCATTCAAGAATGAAGCAAGTGCCTGTCTTTATTAATGGACCAGTGAGTCATTGACTCAAATGATTCATTCAAAACACTGAACTTACATTCAGTAACGAAACACCACTGTTCTGCTGTGATCTTTGTTTTGAACTATTTTTGTTAACCAAATCTAGAAAAAAACAGTCAATATTGACAATATTGTACTAAAATGTATATTAACTACTCGTTTGAACTCTTGTACAAAATCATTGTCAAATTTACAAGCGTGGTTTTCAGGGAAAATGACACTCTATTGGTTGTGTCGTGTTGCTTAACTAGGCTATATGTTATAAATATAAAAACTACATTACCACAGTATGTTTCTTCTGTCTGCAGTTGTGTTAATTTGTGTTGATTTCGTCACAAGAGTGTCTCACAGCTGTGCCATCCTCTACTAGCTTGACCTTGTTACTGTTGATACATTATCCATTATCAATTGCCGTTTACACCAAATGTAATAAAATCAAATTCATTCTCACCAAAATTTCGGTGCTTGCCTAAGAAGATGTTTTATTCAGATTAGTTGTCCAGTAAAATTCTCTTTCACTTGCCCCTTCACAAAATCCACTTGTCCCAGACAAGCAGTAACGTCAAGCTCTGTTATAAAATTCAACCTGCCAAAGTGGCTAGGAATGACCATAGGAATGACCATGTTAGCAGGTGTTAATGTCAAGCCCTGATTACTCCAGTCTTCAGTGTCACACGATCCTTTAGAAACCGTTGTAATATGCTGATTTGTTGCTCAAGAATGATTTCTTATTATTAGCTTATAAGGGTACATTTTTCGAAATTGAGATTTATACATCATCTAAAAGAATAAATAAGCTTTCCATTAATGTATGGTTTGTTATGATTGGACAATATGTGCCCGAGATACAACTATTTGAAAATCTGGAATCTGAAGGTGCAAAAAAATCAAAATACCTAGAAAATCACCATTGAAGTTGTCCCAGTGAAGTTCTTAGCAATGCATATTACAAGTTTTGATATATTTATGGTAGGAAATTCACAAAATATCTTCATGGAACATGATCTTTACTTAATATCCTAATGATTTTTGGCATAAAAGAAAAATGGATAATTCTGACCCATAAAATGTCACATTTCTTATTTTGAAGTGCTGCTTAATATTTTATGATAGATTTTTCAGGATTCTTTGATGGATAAAAAGTTCAATAGAACACCATTTATTTGAAATAGAAATCTTTTGTACCTTTCTAACATTATGCTTTACTCTTGCTTTTGATGAATTTAATGTATGCTTACTGAATAAAATTATTAGTTTCTTTTAAAAAATCCTACTGATCTAAAACTTTTTGAATGGTAGTGCATCTGCCTTTTACAAATGAGACTGATTTATGTCGTTCACTCGTTACAGACATTGTCATGTTGTGTTTTCTTCAGTTTTTCTACTCTTCGTCTGCTCTACTTTAAAAAATGAATAAATAAGTAAAACATTGGTTTGTCAAAAGTTGTCACAACAAGTAGGACAAAGTTTACCCACAGAACTCTGGTAAGGAGCTTTTAAAAAAGTTACCCAATTATATGTCCATCTTTTTAGTTTTTGTCCTTTGAGTCTGTATCCTCCTCTTGTTATCCTCATATGGACTCTTTTGTAGCAGAGCTATTTGCTCGTGACTGATTGTCAGTAAAACATGCTCATACTGTCATACCCCGATTCGTCTGCGTCTGTGTCCCTTGATTAATGACAGGGAAAACGCAAATTGAAAGCCATCGTCTCTTGCGGATGAACATCTCTATGTGTATAGTCCCCAGCAAACAAAATAATGATGATGATTACCATCCCCCGTCCCACCCCCCTATATCGTCTGTCAAAGCTCACAATAAATAAGCCTCGTCTCTTCTCGCCCTGTCCTGCCTTGCTAATGTAAATAAGGAGAATTCATTAACCTTGCTGATAGTCCTAGATCGGCTTCCAGGGTGTTGGTGGGAGCCATCTGGTTATCATTGCTGTCTTGTCAGAGAGCGGAGAGGAGATCCAGAGCTCGTTTATTTATGAGGCCTGCCCCCGGTCTCACGTTGGGGTCAGATCTACCAAACACTTAGACAGCAGTGGGTTGCACCGGGCTTGCAGAACAGCAGGGAGGCCGATCGCTTGGACACCATTAGCTGGGATGAAGCCTTCCTTCTGGACTGCGTGACAGGGGCACGTAGCTTAATTGGGATAGATGAGCTTTTAGGCTTGTCTTCATTATTTTGTTTTGCTGAAAGTGACTTTAATTTGTCTTGAAGCCGATGCAGACAGAATATTGTACTAAAATACTCTAAAATATCTACAGCACGAAACAGACAGCGTGACCAGTCCAGTGCAGACCGATTACAGAACAAATGACAGTTATGAGTCAGCTACTTTTAGTGAGTAAAAAACATACAGCACTAGGTGTAGTCTGATTCCCAAATGACTCTGAGTTGATTCTGTTTAGTAAATAAAGCACATACCCACTATCTGTGAGACCTATAGGACTTTTTTCAAGAATGAAAATTTCCTGATAATTTACTCACCCCATGTCATACAAGATGTTTATATGTTTCTTTCTTCAGTCGAAAAGAAATTGAGGTTTCTGAGGAAACATTCCAGGATTTTTCTCCATATAGTGGACTTCAATGGTGGCCAGTGAGTTGAAGGTCCAAACTGAAGACATTGCTGCTTTAAAGGGCTCTACGCAATCCTACAACGAATAAGGGTCTTATCTAGCTGAACGATCGTCCGTTTTCTAAAAAAAACAAAAAAACAATTTATGTACTTTTTAACCACAAATGCTTATCTTGCACTAGCTCAACCTCTCGCATTTTGTAATGCAGGTGGAAGTACCGACTTTCAGCCAATTAATCCCCATTGAAGACCACTATATTAAGAAACATATTGGAATGTTTTTCTTAAAAAACTTAATTTCTTTTTGACTGAAGAAAGAAAGACATGAGCATCTTAAATCACATATGGGGGTGAATATATGATCAGGGAATTTTTATTCTGGGGGTGAACTAATCCTTTAAATCAGTGTAATAACTGATGGTTTATATGACATTATAATACCATATTTAGTGTTCTGTCAGTAGTATTTTATGAAATAAATACACTTCTGTTCAAAGATTTGAGTTCAGTAAGATTTGTTAATGAATATATTTTGTAAATAAATTAATACCTTTATTCAGCAAGCATGCATTAAAATGGGACAGTAAAAACACTACATTCAGATTTCAAATAAATTATATTCTGTTGAACTTTCCATTCATCAAATCCTGAAAAACCTATGAAAATTTCCACAAGAGCACAACTGTTTTCAACACTGACAACACTTGAAATGTTCAGTGTCCTTGAGCGGCAAATCAGCATATTAACCTCTTAAAGTGGTCATAAATTGTGAAAAATCACATTTTTATCATATTACTTCATAACCACTTGCTTGACCAACCAAAACAGGTGTCATATTAAAGCTTAAAAGCTTGGCATTACAGTGAATAAAGAGAATATGAACTCTTATTGCTTTTAAATTGACTAAATTGCATATAATAATATTATTTGTAAATATACAATCAGTAAAAAGCATCATACATAACAGATAGCTTTGTGTCATCATTCTCATCTAGCAGAATATGGCAAGTCTATTTGTTTCAGTTAGTTTTTATTACTTGTTACTTACTCTATTTAATTAAAATTATGTTTCTGGTTTATTGCATCATATGTAAGCAGTTCTTATGTTCAGTAAAGCACTCAGATCACTTGTTTTGAAGAGGTTTTTGAACTTTTGATGAAAAGGCACGATTCCAAATGCCATAAATTTTTATTGCTTTGAGAAGTATATGTGTGAGTGTGTGTGTGTGTGTGTGTGTGTGTGTGTGTGTGTGTGTATTTGTTTTTGCTACATTGTGGGGACCAAATGTCCTCACAAGGATAGTAAAACCTGAAATTTTTGACATCGTGTTAAAAAATTATTTAAAATAGTAAATGATGTTTATCTGAAAGTGTAACAATGTAAACATGTTTTCTGTGAGGGCTAGGTTTAGGGTTAGGGTTGGGTTAGGGGATAGACAATATCGTTTGGTCAGTATAAAATCTATAGAAGTCTATGGAAAGTCCCCACAATTCACAAAAACAAACGTGTGTGTGTGTGTATGTGTTAACCAGATACTGTTGGCATGAAGACAAAACTTGATTTTATGACCTTATATACAGTAGTCAACATTTGAAGTGGGTCAAAACCTTTCATCAAAGTTGTCCTAAAACCAAACCAATGCCTGTTTTTTGTCTTAGGACAACTTTGATTTTTTGATCTACTTCAAATCTTGACTACTGTACTTTCTAACAGGTGTCATGTTTAAGTATGAATAAGTATGAATAATAACCAAAAATTATTACATACATATATATATATTATATATATATATATATATATATATATATATATATTATTTTTTTTTTTTTTTTTTTTTTTTTTTGGTGTTTTCTTAGCAGTTTTTGTAATGTGTGATCATTCTGTGTGATCAAACATGATCCAAATCTATTCCAAATTCTGATAAGCTGTATAAGCCTTTATTTTTCAGTATGCCACTAAGGCATAAAGTGATTAAAATGCCTTTTAGGGTGTTAGAATAATTTCTTAAAGGGCTCATAGAATGCGATTTCATGTTTTCCTTTGTCTTTGGAGTGTTACAAGCTGTTTGTGCATATATAAGATCTGTAAAGCTGCAAAGATTAAAGTCTCAAACCCAAAGAGATATTCCTTATAAAAGTTAAGACTCAGCCACACCTTCCTTGAAGGTCCACGCCTGTCACGGTGTGGGAAGATTTGCATAATATCACCAAAATGTACTTTTATTCTGCCTGTAGTATTGTTGTTGCCGCTACCATGTTGTGGAGACGCTGTGTTTTGTTGTGAAAGCAAAAGTACTTTGTTTGGCTTTCCGAATGAGTACACCACTAGAAATCAGTGGTTAAGTTATATTTACAAGACTGTTCCAGAACAGTACAATACAAATATTCGAGTGTGTGCAGTGCATTTTACAGAGAACTGTTTCTTGAACCTGGGAGAGTAGCCTACAATGCTGGCTGTGCACACTAGTGGGGCAATTTCAACTTTGCAAGGACAGTCTGGCGCTTCTGACTCTCAGCTTTCATATTTAAAGAATTTGCTACTGGCTATTCAAACAGGAGTTTTGAGCAGTGTAGAGTAGAGCTTGTTTGTCATTTTTACAATCACAAAAGACAGTTATGAGTCATTATAATCAGTAATTATGTCCTCACTGGATCCAACAAATGTCTCATTTATAATGGGTTTTATTGATTTTGTCTCGTAATGGAGGGACACTGCATCACAACATGGTAAGGGGCGTAACATTTCCGCCATACGCTTGAGGTATTCGGCCAATCACAACGCACTGTATAGCTGGCTAATCAGATCACACCGTGCTTTTCAGAACAATGAGCTTTGTAAAAATCAACACGTTTCAGAAAGGCGGGACAGAGAGGAGCAACAATAATGTACAGTGTGAGGAAAATAAGGTGATTATTGAACCTCAAACCACGTAAACACATTGCATTACACCAAATATACAAAATAATGTTCTTTTTAGCAACATCATATGACCATCATATTTCAGCAGTACTCTAGTACAAATATTCCCATTCCAACAATTCATCAAACGTTTTTGTAGTCATCCATGAACTTACAATGTAGGTTGTGCAATTCATTAACCCCTACCCACTCAACATGACACAGACAGAAGTAAGAGCTTAAGTGCTTTTCCTGCTTTCAGCCGTTAATATCACAGTTTAATTCACAGGCAGTGCTTTAGAAGAAAGCTTGTGCTTGTTATTGGGTTCTGGAACTCATCCAGTCACTTTAAATGTGATTTGTAGTGGCTCTCAGCTGGATGGAAACATTTTGTGTAATGTCTAGAGTAGTTCTTCATGTGCTGCAGTCATTGTTTTGATGGGGACTCATTCACATTTCTGTGTGGAGGATTAGAAGGACTGAGTGGGATTACAGCCGATAGGAGAGTAAAAACCTGCACACATCCTGCTGAATCTCCTGTGAAGATTCGTAAGCAATGTAGAGTAAACGGTCTTATTTATAGAGCTTTTTTTGCCAGTGCGATGAGTAGTGTTTTGTTATATACAGTAGAAAAATGTTATATACATTATGTTGCATTTAGGAAACATTGATTGTCTAGTTTGTAATTCAAAAAAACCTAAGCATTAAATGCATATAATGTTCATAATTCGCAAGCTGCTTTGGATAAAAGCATCAGATAAATATAGAAATGTAAATAATATTAATGAAGGTCTCATGCACTAAAACAGTTTTAGTTTAGTGGTTCAAAGAACAACCCTGACAAGTACTGTAAGAATGTCTTTGAGTCTTTGAGTGCATTTACATGCACATATTAATGTAAATGCACTCAAATGTTATATTTATATATATGGTTAGTTAATTATTAAACTTAAGTAAAAAAGGACTAATATATCTTCAATAGCTGTATTGGACACTCTACATTTTGGGGTTATATGATTATAGTAAGTATAGCGCAGCCGCTGAGTGTTGCATGAAAATCTCCATGAGGCATCTCTTTATGTAGGGTCACTGAGCACTCCTTGTTCCTGCTGTTTCAGGGGGAAGAGCTCAATGAATCTGCTCAGGAGAGCCGTGCCAACGCTGAGATGCGCAGACTCCTTGCCCAGAAGTTCCTCAGGTTGCCATGGAAACCCGAGGTAAAGCATGCTTTTATAGTGTTAGATACATACACTTTAGTTTCCTACACAGAAGAAATGTGTAGGATAATGTGCGGTGGTTTGCATTCACTCTTCTCTGTTATTAAAACTGCTTTTATCTAACCCACATTGACAGTGTGCAATTTAGCCGCGGATCTCTCACTCTCTCTCTTTGCGTGTGATTTCCTTAGGGAGGCACATCCTCCCATAGCTCTGCATCCCTCCAGGAATCGTGCTAAAATTACATGAACAGGTGGCCGAAAAGACGAGAGAACAACAGGCGCTGTATTGATGATGAACCAGCCAGCTCCGCTCAGCCCTTCTATCTTGTTCCAGATATAAATGAATTAGACACTCACGAACACCTGAATATCAGGAATTAACACTCTGGTGTTAACACTAACGACTATTAGTAGTATTACAGGATGTATCTGTGAGGATCGTTGTAGGAACAGATCTTACGAAGCTGCTGAGAATTTTCGCACCAAGTGGTACCTATTTTTGCATTTGACTTCTATCTTAAATCCTCAGAGGATTTGAGGTGACTTTTTTATTTGAAGTTAATTCTCACTGATTATGTCAGTGAGAGCTGAAGTCAGTGGCATCCTCTGAGCCCAAAAGGTCAAGTGGCATCCTCTGAGCCCAAAACCCAGTGGATTTTACATGGATTACATTTTTATTATTTTTAAATTAATTAATACAATTACTAAAACTAAAAATTCTGTCATCATTTGCTCACCCTATTGTCACTCAAAATTCTTATAGATTCTTAGAAATTATTATATATTTTTTTTATTTCAGTGGGAAAAAATGTCAAAACTGCTCCTTTCTACACAGTGACAGTTCATGGTGATCACCGATGTCTAGTTCAACTGTTACCTGTCTTACACTTTTACTAAGAACCATTTAAGGTTTTATTTCTTTCCCAGCTTGCCAGGACTGGCCCAAGTGCCCTTAAAAAAATTCGCTTAGAATTAATAAACAACTTGAAATTGAATCCCTTTCATACTAAAAAGATGTATTTAATACATAAAAAAAACATTGATTATCTGGTTTGTAATTATTCAAACTAAATAAGTAAAATAAGAATATTTAAAAAGGTCATATCGTATATCATAATATATATTTTATATGTTTTTCTCCTCGGCAGTCCACACTTCATGCTAATAATCTTTATTTGGATAAATAATGAAGTGACGGTTTATTGCATTAGTTTAGATTATCAAAAAGTTTTTAGTACTTCTATTTAGCAGGAAAGGAATCATTTCACCCATCTAAGTACACACACACACAGCAGTGAGTAGTGGACCAAAACAAACACCGTGAACACACAGCCGGAGCAGTGAGCAGCCATTTTTGCTGCGGCGGAGGGGGAGCAATTGGGGGTTTGGTGCCTTGCTCAAGGGTCTTACCTCAGTTGTGGTATTGAAGGTGGAAGAGAGCACTGGTCATTCACTCCCCCCAACCTACAATCCCTGCTGGTATCAAGACTCAAATCTGTGATCTTTGGGTTACAAATCCTACTCTCTAACCATTAGGCCATGACTGCCCCCAGAAGCAAGGATGCTTTAAAAAGAAAAGTGACAGTTGTCTTGGTAGTTTGGTAGTTGGAGGAGTGTTTCAGGAGGAGGACAAGGACCAGGAAACTTGAAGACTTGATAAAGTTGGGGCTGACCAAAGGAAACACAATGGAGATTAAAACCCAGATAGAGGTTAGGAGACATAGACCTGGGGTGACATGAAAAGCCTGGAGGGCCAAGGTGGAGCACTCGTAGGATTAAGGTGGAGATGTGGGCTTGGGAGACTGGAGCAGAGTCTGTGTGAGGACAATGGCAGAACCAGAGGAGAGGAGACACCCAGCAGAGCCAGAAGGGTGGAGTGTCAAGGCACAGCTGGAGACTCGGAAGTCTTAGTTGGAGCCAGAGCAACAATAGACCAATGTGATCCCAGCAAGACGAGGCCAGTGAAGCCTGAGGGATGAGAAACCATGGTGGAGCCGAAGGAGTCCGGGACTTGGAGGCTTGAGGTGGAGATGAGGGATCCTCAGACCAAAGTAGAGCTGACAACTGGGATGTTCAAGGCCGATCCCAGCTGCAGGGTGGAACCACTGGATGAGCCAAAGGGCTGAAGTAAGACAGCAAAAGTGAGGCAGAGGAACTAGATGGTTTTGGCAGAAGAGGAGGTTGGAAGTGGTATTGAAGCTGGGCAAAGCAGTTGGTGAGGAAGGTGACTTGGTGCTGGATGACAAAGGAGACTTGGAACTGGGCTGAACCATTGGCAAGGAAGATGACTTGGAACAGGATGGGATCATCAGAGATGGCAGACCAGGAAATGATGAAACTCCCTCAAGGACCTTCCATGGACAGGCGTGCCTTTGACCACTCAATGAGGCCAGTGTGAAAAAAGATCCAGAGTGAGAGATCTGAAAAATTGGGGGAAGCATGCAAGATCTAGAAACTCTCTTGTGTGGGAGCGATCCCCCTGCTTAAAAAGGAGTTGAACAGAAGGTATATCCATTTTTCTTCTCTTCTGCTGTCTTAATCTCTTTAGAAACAGGGAACAGGTGTGAACTAATCAGAAACCATAGTGACAAATGAGAACTCAGGCAAAGACTGTGACAAAGAAAACCATGACTAAACCTAAACAGAACAGGAAAATGAGACCCTATCCTCACAAACGGGTATTTTCAAAACCTCAGCTTTTTCTACGAGGTTTGGCCGTTCGTCCACATGCAAACACAGTATCCGGTCACTTAAACCAAACCTTTTTGAAAACTCCTGCCTGGGTGAAGATTTTCACAAACTCCAGTTGCAATGTTGTTGTGTAGCCGATGAAAGCAGAGATTTTGGCTTGTGATGTCTGAGTCTTTTTTCTGGCTTATGATTGGCCAGCATGGCTTTATAGTTAAGGTTATATCACCACCTGTTGGTATGGCATGCTCCTAACAATGCTTCATAGGCCCTGTCCCAAATCGTACCCTAAACCCTTGCGGTCTTTCTCTGAGTCCGCACTTTCGTGACATAATGCCGCTTTGACTGTTTGGTAGAAGTGTGCATCAAGGGTGCGTAGTGGCTGCAAAGGGGATGCTCGCAATAACCCTTCTGATCGCTAAAAGGAGGGCAGTCCAAAAGGAGGGCAGCCCAAACACAAGTTCAAGTCTCAGGTCCGGCAGGGATTGCCGGTGGGGGGGAGTGAATAACCAGCGCTCTCTCTACCCTTAATACCACGAGTGGGGTAAGACCTTTGAGCAAGGCACCCCAACTGCAATATGGCTGTCCACTGCTCTGGGTGTGTGTTCACTACTGTGTGTGGGCGCTTGGATTTGTTAAATGCAGAGCACACACTTGGCCACATGTCACTTCCTTTCCTTAAAATGATAATTTAGACACCCTATGGTTTTGTAGACTTAAGATTGGCCGTTTTTTTTTTTTTTTGCGTTTTCATGGGGATGAGATATTTTTTTTAATGAAGGAGGAAAAACTTTATAACAATATCCGTGTATGTGTGGAGTATGCCTTATAAACTGAACAAGATATGGTTGTGACAATAGTACAGACTTTTGCATTGCAAATGTGTTTCGAACAAATGCTGTATTCAACACTGATAAAACAATAAATGTTTCTAGAGCTTTCATAGCCCTTACATCATTTTTGTTTTCTTTTGAGATCAAGAATTTTTTTTTAATATTATGACCATTAAGCAAAATTGTTATATACTGTTCATTAAGGAGCTTTAGTATTGTAGCCAGTTTGCTGCTGTGTAGCTCTTTTCTAAATACTGTGAAAACACTGAACCTGACTCCAGTGTAGTAATACCGATCGATAAGCCAACAGTCCTTATCTCCTCTTCCCACCTCGTTGCAGTAGCAGGCTAGGAGACACGACACTGTGTGATAATGAAGAGACAATGATCAAAGAGGGTCCCTGACCACACGCTGCCCCCGAGGCCCCCTTCCTCTGGGCCCTGTGACAGATGAGCTCCTCGTTCTACACTGAAGTGTCAGGTGCAGGCAAACCCTCCAGGAAGCTACAAGAGCACGGAAGCTCTTACAAGGCGTGTGATTTAGGGAGCACCAAATGCCAGAAATAGCAAACGGCACACAGACGTCACATAGGAGTCCTTGCGCTGTCCCATTCTCCCGCTGTGTTTCTCATTGGAAATGTGTCGAATGTTTGTCAGATGCTTATCCAGGATGATACACAACAAAAGAAAAAAAAATACCCCAGTGCAGAGATAACCTCTGTTTTTATCCGTTGATTTATGTGCTTCCCTCTCTGTGTTATTGAATGTCATTATATGGCCAGTAGGAATAACCGGGCTGGGAAATCTATCATCGGGGCTTTCGCTGGTAGCACAGCAAGATGACTCTGACAAAAGATCTCAGGCCATTCATTCACACTCCATATGCTGCAGCATAAGATGCTCTTATCATGCACCGCAGAATGTATTTTGGAGTTACTTAAAATTCAGAGATAAAGGGAAGATGAATGCTATTAATTTTGTCTGATAACACAAGATTCACAGGTATTTATAGCATGCCTTCTTCTAACAAGTACAGACAAGTCTATTACTGATACACAATGGGACCATTTAGATATTTTTATCTAAACCTCTAGAGGATTATGATAGCAAATCCAATTTTTTATGATTTATGGTGCATTTATATTACACTGCACATTTTTATATAGGTGCTGTCACGTTCTGCTTGTTTCCCCTTGCGCAAAACAAACCAGGGTTATTCAGCTATTCGGAGCATGTGAAAATTTAAATAGTTCACTTGATAATGCCCAGAGCTAAATCCACCTTACCACCTGTGACCGCATTGTACTCTCTCTCTTCCCTTGAACTCTTGCCATGTGTGAATGTGCCATGGCAATGGAGTGGCACAGCCCAGTGTGCCCGTGACAGCTGTAACCGTCCCCAAGATTCCATGGCGTCCTGTCCGCCCACTCTGAGTGGGTGGGATGCCAGTCCCACCATCCACACCAGCTGCAATTATAGAGGCTAAATTTAAACGTGGCTATGCACTGAGAGACCTAAACAACTGACAGAAGGGGTGAGAGCAATCTAATGTGAGTTCACCTGCATGATGAGTAATGCCTGTCTCTGTCACCGCCATCACCAGGAGCATTACAGAAAGATAAAGGGTGGTGGAGAATTTGGTACATGAAGATTTGCACAGGCTTACCACGCATTTCCAGCTAAATCCCACTACTGCTGCACTAACTCATAAATTCTTCATTAAATCGTGAGCATGAAGTAGCTGGAAATGCATTGCCCAATTTTCCTGTTTGTGACAATTTGTGTTTTCTGAAAGCATTGCTGCGTATCCAATAGACATTTAATGACTCTGAGAACTCTGGGAGCGTTGTGTCACATCCAGCTTACCGGTCCAAAACATGATAATTATACTTTCCCTCCTTCTTAGGAGAAAAATATATTATTGATATAAGGTCACTAAATACATTGTTTACATTGCAACTGAAATTTAAAGACATAGTTCACCCATAAATGAAAATTCTGTCATTAATTACTCACCCTTATGTTGTTTTAAACCAGAAAGACCTTCGTTCATCTTCGGAAGACAAATTAAGATATTTTTGATGAAATCCAAGAGCTTTCTGACCCTGCATATACAGCAAAGCAACTACCATGTTCAAGGCCCAGAAAGGTAGCAGAGACATTGTCAAAGAAGTCTATGTGACATATTTTATTAAGCATTGAGAATACTTTGTGTATGCAAAGAAAACAAAAATAATAACTGCTATGTCAGTATTCGACATACGCTCACGACAGTACGACGATAGATGCGTGTGGTGCTGCTGACACAGAAACCAGCGTTCAGACATAGGATCGGATGTGCTATGCCTTGTTTACAAACAGAGGAATGCACATGCAAGAACATAGAAATTGTTGAATATTTTTAGTTTCTTTGCACACAAAAAGTATTCTTGTAGCTTCATAACATTACGTTCGAACCACTGATGTCACATGGCCTATTATAATGGTGTCCTTACTACCTTGCTGGTCCTCAAACGTGTCAGTTGTGTTGCTGTCTATGCAGGGTCAGAAAACTCGGCAAATTTGTGTTTCAAAGATAAATAAAGGTCTTACAGGTTTGGAAGGACGTGAGGGTGAGTAATTAATGACAGAATTTTAATTTCTGGGTGAACTTTCCCTAAAGGAAGTTCACTCAAAAATGAAAATATGCTGAAAATGTACTCATCCTTAGGCTATCCAAGATGTAGATGAGTTTGTTTCTACATTAGAACAGATTTGCAGAAATTTAGCATTACATCACTTGCTCACCAGTGGATCCTCTGTAGTGAATGGGTGCCGTCAGAGCGAGAGTCCAAACAGCTAATTAAAACAAACTTGTGAACATCTTGGATGGCCTGAGGGTGAGTAATTTTTCGGTGAACTTCTCCTTTAAATTCTAAAAAGAGGTCTTTAAAAACTAGAGAAATTTATGCATAAGCATTCTCATTCCCATTTTCAGTGTTGTGTCCCCATATGGTGTTGTTATGGAATTTGCCAGTAGGTGACCAACTGGACCTTTATAACCAGCCAAACCTCGAACTTTTGGTTAAAACCTGCACTGTTACTTTAAAAATGTTTGTACTCTAGATATGGTTCATATACAGTTTGTTCTAAATCAACTCATCACTGTCTTGCCTTTGGGATAGCGGCATATTAACAGATCCAATTTCAGATATGTTTGTTGTCGGGCTGTCCGGTATGTAATCTGGGTCTGTGTGAAGGCCTGGGGCCCTGTTCTTGCCTCTGAATCAAGTGTTAATTTAGCCACCTGGGCTATATTAATAGACATCCCATTTATGGGTTTAAGGGTTTATTGTAGCATAAAACTGTAATGTAGACAAAAATCGCTTTTTCAGTTGCATCATTTAAGATTGTGACCACAGTTTTTTGCGAAACATCGTTATTTTGTTTAGAAAAGAATGTGAAAAAAATACAGTATATAAATTTACAAATGTGCAATGTGCCGACATTCTTGGTGAGAAAACTCTTGGACAAAAAAGTAAATAAATAAATATCAAATTCTTCACCTTCATCTGTATCTGTGTAACATATCCTAGTCTTGTGCACAGTTTTTATTCAGCGTGCAGGGGGACCCCACCTCAGTCTAATGTAGCATTTTTTTTAATAAACCAAGCTAGATTTCCTAATAAAATGTATGCCATTTACATTATTAAGGCGATGATGTATTTGTATAACTGTTATGTTTATTTGTCCAAGAGCTATTACATTGTGTCTGTATTGCTTGTTGTTTGACATGTACTTGCATTTATGCATTTAGCAGATGCTTTTATCAGTAAAAAGCTTAAAGATATAGGAACATAAGCAATTCACATATACACCAGTATTTGTATATAATACCAGGTTTATTAGAACGTAGATAAGGAAATGCGAAGTGCAATACAAAGAAGCAAATGGAAAGCAAGTACATTGGTTTAAATAATGGATTGACACTTTGTAACGGATAGACAATAAATGAAATTTTGTTATTAATATAGTTTTTTATAGTGTTATTAAGCATATTTTATTATTTTGTGAAATGCTCTCTTTTTTAATCTCTGGACAATTGATTTTTCCTTCATATTAATGCTGGTTACGCATGAAGTAAAGGCTGATTCTCTCTCTTTTTGTTCTCTGTCAGTATAAAGGTCAAGCCAATCTGCATGTGTTTGAAGACTGGTGTGGCTCATCTATCTCCCAGCTCAGGAAGAATCTTCATTTTCCTCTCTACCCACATGTAAGACCAGACATTGAAAGAAATTTGATAGATCAATGAAGATTAACCTGCTTGTTTGACTTATGAAATGTATTCTGGATACTCTAGGCAGTATTTAATTTTCAGTATTTTCATTAACAAATCCCAAGGTAGGTCTAATGCTAGGGGCAGGATGTTTGGCAGACAGAACTAATATCTGTTCTTTTCACCTTTGCATTATCACTAAAACAATGTTTTGGAGCTGTCTATTTATTTTTCTTAGAAGCCATTTTGAGGTGTGATTCTGTGAATTAGTGTTAGTGCCTTGGGTTTAAAAGTGAATAGACTTACAGATGCTTTTATATTTAATTCTTCCCCGCAGACCAGGACCACCGTGAAGAAAATTGCAGTGGCTCCAAAATGGAAGAATTATGGCCTTAGAGTCTTTGGATTTATTCATCCTTACAAAGATGGTTAGTGTATTTCATCAAAGTTTTTGTTACATTATAGAGGTTACTGTTGCATGAAAATATAGTGCAAAGTTGTTGTTACACTATAAATGTTTTACAAATACTACAGTAGAAGTCAAAAGTTCACATACACCTTGCAGAATCTGCAAAATGTTAATTATTTTACCAAAATAAGAGGGATCATACAAAATGCATGTTATTTTTTATTTAGTACTGACCTGAATAAGATATTTCACATTAAAGATGTTTACATATATATAAAAATGACCCTGTTCAAAAGTTTGCATACACTTGATTCTTATTTCTACTTGACTCTGTTGTTACCTGAATGAGCCACAGCTTTTTTTTTTCTGTTAGTGATAATTGTTCATGTGTCTCTTGTTTGTCCTAAACAGTTAAACTACCTGCTGTTCTTCAGAAAAATCCTTCAGGTCCTCCAATTTTTTTGGTTTTTCAGCATTTTTGTGTATTTGAACCCTTTCCAACAATGACTCTATGATTCTGAGAACCATCTTTTAACACTTAGGACAACTGAGGGACTCATATGCAACTATTACAGAAGTTTTAAACGCTCACTGATGCTCCAGAAGGAAAAACAATACATTATGAGCAAGGGGTGTAAACTTTTGAACAGAATGAGGATGTGTACATTTTTCTTATTTTCCCTAAATATCATATTTTTTTCATTTAGTACTGCCCTTCAGAGACAAAATAAGTTAAACTTACCCTGATCTTCACGTTCAAAAAGATTGACCCCCCAGATCTTAATGCATCGTGTTTCCTTTTGGAGCATCAGTGAGTGTAATAGTTGCTTCTGTAATAGTCGCATACGAGTCCTTCAGTTATTGTCCTCAGTGTGAAAAGATGGATCTTATGAACATACATTGTTGAAAAGGGGTTAAAATACACAAAAAAACAAAGAATTTGTGGGACCTGAAGGATTTTTCTGATAAACAGCGGGCAGTTTAACTTTTCAGGACAAACAAGGAACTCATGATCACTAAAAAAAAGAAACACACAGCTGTGGATCGTTCAGGTAACAACACAGTATTAAGAATCAAGTGTATGTAAACTTTTGAAAAGGTTTCTAACTATTATTTTCTCTTGTGGACTATATGTAAATGTCTTTTATGTGAAAGATCTTATTCAGGTCAGTACTAAATAAAACATTGTATGATCCCTCTTATTTTGGTGAAATAATCAACATTTTGTAGATTCTGTAAGGTGTATGTAAACTTTTGACTTCAACTGTATTTATGAAGCCTTTGAAATGTTACGCATTTGCTCTCATTATAATTATAATCAAACACATACTCATTCAATTTCTAGTGCCTAATAAATTGGACAATGTTTTACGCCACTGCTGTGCATTCATATCCAGGTTCAGTAACTAAACCAGTCTGTCCTATAGTGTGTAAAATTAGTTTATGAAATAGCTTGTGATAGCCAAAACATCCTAATTTAAAATAGATGGACTGAATATGATACTATCATTCCAAAACAGAGTTTCTTCCATCAAAGCACCATGTGGTTGATTTCTTGTTTTTGCATCAATGTCATGCTACATGATTCAGCTTGTTATTAGTTTAGGATCATAAACAGATGGCTTGATATTCAGCTGTGGTATTTTATGATGCAACTTGGACTGCACTGGTTCCTCAGGGATTCCAGGCCATTCAGGTCTTGAGACAGCATAGCGGATCCAAATCATTAAATTGCCTCCAGCCTGTTTCATAGCTGATTGTTTTAGTATTGGACGCAGTGTTTTGTTTTTTTCATGTTTTTTCCCCAAATATACTGTGTGCATTTATTTAAAGTGTTTGTCATCTCTCCATATTTTACAGCATATTTTCTTCTAACCTACTATGAACACTATTTCTTTTCCATTTCTTTTCATGAACACAGGCATTACTGAATGAGAGAGTTTTTCCTCAATGCCATCAGTTATCTTTGAATGTGTTTATGTATAGAACCACATGTTAGAAGTGATTCATGCACAATTCCAGCTGTTCAAACTTTTGTGCTGTACCTTCACACCTATAATACACACACCTTAAGGTTTCTTTGTGTTCAAAGGTTTCCTCAAAGAAAGTTTGAGTGAAGTGTAAGAAGCCTGAACGTTGCCCAAGCTGATGTCTAAAGGCACACAGAAACCACTATTTCAATAGATCCCCTACAGTCAGCAAATTCTGCACACTCTGCCTAACCTGATAAGAAAAGCTGCTGTGAAGACTACTGTATGAGCCCTGATGCGTGCAGGCGTGCTCGTGTTTGCGGGGGGGAAAGTTATGAGATTGTTTTCATTAGCAAGTAACTAAAGTCGCTGAGTAAGGTTTTTGACTGTGGCGCACAAGCTCATGAGACAATAAGAGAAGGAAAAAACGATTGTCAGTTTGAGGTGTATACCAGAGAACTACTGACAAGCAGAATAAAGCCACTGGGTAGCACCACTAGGTAATAGACTGCTGTGAGATACCTGTGACTGACAAAGCAACATTTTATCAAAGCAAGCTTAGAAATCAGAACCTGCAGGTCAGGTCATAAGGTTATGCAGTACATCTCTGTAAATAATAAATTATTTATTTCAGGGGATTTCCCAGTTCGCCATAGCGTCGGATGATAACTCTGAACTGTGGCTAAGCTCAGATGAGAGTCCGCTGAATGCCCGGCTCCTGGTGTACGTTGGACAGGTGTGTACTCTGATACATGACCTTTAAATAAACCAGGCTGCACTTCTGATCTATTTGTCTACATATTTTCTGTCTCTCTGTCAATCTATCATCTATGTGTGTTCTGTCTGTCTTTCTTTAAGTTATGTTTTGTTTTTATCTGTCTGTCAGAAAGGGGACATCGGATGCCCATTTTCCACAAGTTAGTGTGATTCCTTAGGTTATTCATGAACTGTAGCATGCTTTGGTAAAATTTCTCAATGGTCAAGTAAACAACACCCTTTTTACCTTGTCGAAAACAGCTCTGTTCACAGCGACCCGCTTCACTGCATGCCTCTTTAAATGATAATGAGCTACTGCTAACTCTACCCCTCTCTTCCATAGAAGAGGAAAGGCAATAAAATAATCCTAAAAAAGATGAAGTGTGAGACTTACTTCTTCTGGAGGTGCAGCTGGATCACAAATAGTGGGTACTGATCTATCCTTAAGTTTTAACGTTTTCGCAAAACCTGCCTTGAATTGTCCCTCGTTCAGAAAGCAGTTGCGTGGAACGCAAAGTTGATTTGCGTGGAACGAATTTAGGTGTATTCGGTGGCAAAAAACAAAAGTAATTCACTGTGTCCTCAGTGGCTCTGATGTCGGGAGAAAATGAAGACTCTTATGTCCACTTTTATATCCAACTACAAAACACTTGCATTGCTTACGACAGTGGTCGGAAACATATGTTAAATCTGTGAACCAACAAGTGTTTTCCATGACAAAGATGGTATCAGACACTCAATATTTAGTTTTAACAATGTTAAAAAGATTTAATATTTATGAATTAGATTATACACAACGAAGTCCAGTGCAGTTGAGAGGGCAGTGCAATTCTGCGCTTCTGAATGGCTGTGGCGTCACGTGACTCACGTCTGGTGTGGACAGCTAAATTGTTGGAATCTTGTTGCGTCATGTGCAGCTAGGACACAGTGTATGATATTTGTCAATGAGCTTAGGTTCTTTTGAGCAGCAAGACTTGATCATGTGCAGTACTAACACTCTGTGTTAAAAGGATTTGCTCTGGTGCATCAAATCAAGCACTCTGTTATGACAGGTAAACTGAGCAGTCAGGTGTTTGTCATGAAAAATGTTCCACAAAAGAGTTAAGGATTGCAGACAGTTATAAGAGTAGATGTTACAAATACATCTTTTGAATATAGTGTGTTAACTCATTGTCCCGTTGCCACTCAGAGAACTTTATTTCCCTCTTCTTCTAAGTTTTGTCCGTTTTTTTGTTTATTGCTCTAATTCTTGTTTCGGGTTTCTCTTTCTAATTAACTTTACATCCAGTTAGTCACTCAATTCATTCTCTTGTGCTTCATTTCCACCCTTCTGAATTATGTTGCATTGATAAGGAGTTATCACAAACTAAGACTGTTTAATTGTGCTGTCTTACAATCAGTAAATAGTAAATGTAAGTTAAAGTGTAGCCTGTGTAGCCAATTAAAACTTGAAGTGGCGATGATGTCATAAAATGTACAGAAAGAGTCTTATATAGGCCATAAAAGATATTAAATTTAATTCCTGTATATACCCTGGAATAACAGCTCACCACCAATTACAAAAGACACTGTAACAGTCTGTCACAGGCAATTCTAGTTGCATTTTTCATCAGTCAATTGCTTAAATTGTCCTTTGACTATATTCTGGCCCGACATCTAGTGACGAAACAGTTTTTTGGCCCAATGCCAAACTCACTTGCCGACTTCTGACTTACGAGACATTGCTGGGCGGAGCTTGAGCAATATGACGCCATGTTGCTCAGAAAATCAAAACAGCTTGATAATTGAGACTGTTTAGGTTTTTTGGGGATTAAAAAAAGAGTGAATGGATTTTTATTATTATAATAAGGTGGTTGAGTCCACACACTGCTAAGACATTTATGTGCAAACACCATGTAAAAGTGAATTTTGCATCTGATGTCCCCTTTAAATAAACTTGTCTGTCTGTCTCAAGGATTTTTTAAACTTTCACATGAGGATTTGTCAAGCCAACATTTAAAGTTTTCCATTCCATTACTTTCTATTTCAGTTCATTTTATTCTGCTTCCTTGCATTCAAATTTAAAATTACAAGTCTGCTTCTTATTTTCTACCTCAATTTAACTTCAAATTCAGGAATTTGATTGGAATTTAAAATGCATTCTCAGTTTAATTCTGAATAGCACAACCCTTAATATTGTGTGTCCTGTGCATGCGGCTTAGAGATAAGTTAAAGTCTTCGTTGTCTGTTGTCACATAGCACGGCTCAGAGTGGACAGCTCCAGGAGAGTTCAGCAAGTTCAGATCTCAAACTTCCAAACCTGTGCGGTGAGTGTCATACAGCATATGTTTCCTGGACCGTGTCCTGTTACCGCTGTAATTAAATGCATATTTGGAGAATATGACATACTGGATTGTCTGCAACATGGAAAGGTACTTGCCAGCTCATTGCTTTATACAGTATTACATATGTTAAGTATACTGTGGATGAGCAGCAATGAGTGAAACAAGATGTGCAGATCACACAATTGTGGTAAGTAACACATTTGCTTGTCATTTCCCCTCCAGATGAACACTTCACAGGTTATATTTGTTTTGGTTTTGCTTTTTTCATTTGTCACTTTTAATATTCAGCAGCAGGTCTGAACATGCAAATCCATCACACATCCATTTTGATTTGTAAAGTGAATTCAAATAACACATACCACCAAGCTTTGTGAGTGTTTCAAGGTCTGTTCATCCATTCATTATCCAGTCATTAAATCTCACACTTTATGCCCGTAATCAATGTAAAGTTGTTCCAAGACATCAAAGACAGCACACACTCAACTTTACTGTTAAATGAACAAATGTCAGGAGGAGTTACTCTAACGAGCATGCTACCCAATAGGTGTCCGTACTGACAGTGTGATTGTAAATCACAAGGGAAGCATTAAATAGTGGTTAGTCAGAGTGAAGTGTCATGTTGTCCGTTTTAATCGCCCTTGTCTGTCTTCTCAAGCCACTGCTGATTGGTGCTTCAGTGGAGCTTCAGTGTGAGTGGTGTGTGCCGTTGAATTATTCATCAGCAGTGTCAGTCTAAAAGCGAGCGTGTACATGTTCCAGAATATTTTAGTGCCAATAAAAAATGAGCATGCTTATTGGCACTCCAGAGGGAAACACAGAGAAGTGCCTCCTCTTTTCACTGAGCTTTGACAATGGTCTGGCACCGGTTCAAACTTCCACAAGAGTGTCTTTGATATCCTCTGCTTTTCTACTTGAGGATGTCAGGATATGAACTTTTTTGACTTCTATTCAACTCAAGTTAGATGACTTTCTGTCTACGTACCTCAGTTCTGTTTGCTTTCATTTTGCCCTTCGACTGGAGCTTGTTAGTTTGGTGACATAGACGGAGCAGAGGAGGCCGTTGCGTCGTAAACACTAACGGGCTGGATTTTAGAGCGTAAACAGGGCAGACGTCTGACAGGAACGTCTGGAATTCCCACAGTTGCCGGGCAGAATAATGCACTAATGAACTACGGTGAAAAGTTTACAGAGCAATCAAGAGGCGAGACACGCCTGTCAGTCGCGGATGACAGAAACTAGGAAGATGTTCTTTACAAAGCATGTTACGCACAGTAGAGATAGCAAACTGGTGGAAATGTCAGATGGAGAGATGATGTTCAAATGTCATCCACTCCGTGCCTGCGGTTTCACTGCATTGCCTTTATTTGTTGGGACACAAAGATACCCCAAACATGAGATAGTATTACAATCAACATCCCACAAATTTTAAGTGTAGTTATCTAATTTAAGGAAGCCGTTTCCGCCACTGAATAAAAAATAAATAAGTAATTGTGACTTTTTATCTCAAAATTCTGACTTTTTTTCTCAGAATTATGAGATACAAACTCACAATTGCGAGTTACAAAGTCCAGTTATGAGGAGAAAAAAAAAGATATGTTCAGAGAATTGCGAGTTTATATCATGCATTTCTGACTTTATAATATATAATATAATAATATAATATATAATAATATATATAAACTCACAATTCTGAGAAAAAAAGTCAGAAATGTGAGACAAGAAGTCGCAATAACCTTTTTTTATTTTTTATTCTTTATTCAGTGGCGGAAACGGGATTCCATTCTAATTTAATGTTGTTTTTGAATTCATACTTTCTTTTACATATTCAGAGAATATACTGTATATTCCACTCAGAGTTACTTTTACAAATGTTTTCTTTAGTTTTTTTTTTTTTTTTACATTTTCCCAGTTCTGTGTATGGTAGTATCTATAACATAATAAATCTCAATCCCAAATGATTACATATAAGTCTATTTAAAAAAAAAAAAAAATAATGCAGAATTTACATCAGGTTGAATTGTTTTTCTTATTTTCTGCTCAATTTTTTTTTCTTTTTATGTATGTGGATTATGTAGTGATTAGCATAATGCACAATGCATTGTAGTGTTATTATACATGCCCAAACTATTTCCATATAAGGGCTTTCCACACAACCTCACCTCAATCTATTTTGTGCTTGCTTGGTCTGTCTTTTTCTGTATAGATGTGCTGCCTGAGACAACATTGAAAAAGAATGTTGTGTAAAGTAAGGTGACCACTGGAAAAAAAGTTCAGTGGTCAAAATAATTTACTTGTACATAACTTACTTGTGATTATCTACAAATTTAAAAACAACGGATAATATATTTGTGTATGTTTTTGTTTTTTAATTCTTGTTGTTTCCATATATTAACATCATAATAATAATTCCAATGATGTTTGAGGACCAAACTTACCCTAGTTTGTTAAACATGCAAAGATTGCCTACGGCCTCAGATGATTGTTGTTTCACTTTCACAACACATTAAAACATCACACTCTTACTTGATCTGGACAAACTGTGCATCATTAGAAAGAGTAAAGACTCCAGCTTCGATATTCGACCACTGTTTTTATAAAACTAGGTAACAGAGGCTGTAAGTTTTGAAGGAGAAGTCCACTTCCAGAACAAAAATGTACAGATAATTTACTCACCGCTTGTCATCCAAGATGTTCATGTCTTTCTTTTTTCAGCCGATGAGAAATTATGTTTCTTAAGGAAAATATTCCTGAATTTTTCTCCATATAATGGACTTCAGTGGTGCTCCCGAATTTGAATTTCCAAAATTCAGTTTAAATGCAGCTTCAAATGGCTCTAAACGATCCGAGCCGAGGAAGAAGGGTCTTAACTAGAGAAATGATCGGCCATTTTTTAAATTGACAGTTTTTTTTTTTTTTTTTACCTCAAACGCTCATCTTGTCTCTGCGATGCGCATGTGCAGTCTCTGTAATCCGGGTCAATACAGTTAGGGTATGTCGAAAAACTGTCTCGTTCTCTTCTTCGACATCAAAATCGTGCTACACCACTGTTTTACCTTTTTTTGTAAAGGGCATTTGAGCTTCTCTGCATGTTCACTTTGTAAACACTGGGTTGGTACTTCTGCAGTTTTTCGGCATACCCTAACTGTGTTGACTATATTGAACCGGAAGAAAACAGAGTTTGCGTGGACTTAGACAAGAAGAGCATTTGAGGTAAAAAAGTATATAAATTGTCAGTTTGTTTCGAAAATGACTGATCGTTTTGCTAGATAAGACCCTTCTTTCTCAGCTGGGATCATTTAGAGCCATTTGAAGCTGCATTTAAACTGCATTTTGGAAGTTAAAACTTGGGGGCACCACTGAAGTCCACTATATGAAGAAAAATCCTGAAATGTTTTCCTCAAGAAACATAATTTCTCATCAACCAAAGAAAGAAAGACATTAACATCTTGGATGACAAGGGGGTGAGTAAATTATCTGTAAATTTTCATTCTGGAAGTAGACTTCTTCTTTAAATTTATGTCAGAAGTGCAAAATAATAAATACATAATGTATGATGTTCTAAACAGAATAACAGCACATATTCATATTCAGTCACGTCTGCAGCGGTTTATTTGTTCTTTTGGTTTCAAGTGTACATACTTGGAGAATTATTGATATATTTACACGTTTACTTCATATTTCTATAGACAGTATCATCAGTTATATTCATTTTACACTAAATAAGGTGATCTGATGAGCATTAGCAGCTTACTATTCACCAAAAATCACACAATGAAAAATAAGTAGTAATTATTGCAAAAACACATAAAAAATAAAACAATAAGCTTTAATAAAATCTGATAAAATTGTATTTAACAAATACTTTTAACATTTTCTGACTGTATTCACATTTTCACTAACTGTGAGTATAAAGTAATTACTTTCGAAATTTATTTTATGCTTTTGGATCTTTTCTATCCCTAATCAGGATGATTGTTTTTCACTTTAGGCTCATTTTGACCACAAAGTATGTGTTTTCTGCAAATGTAATTGTGCAAGAGTAATTGTTTAGTTTATTATTTCTTATATTATTCATATTGTTGTAACTTTGGTTATAATTGATAATTGATGATAATAGCGCTTTGCTCTCGTTCTTTATGGCTACAGTAGTGGCACACAACTAGTAATCAGTATAATGATTACTATAATGATTACCTAGACTAGAATTAAGCCGAGTGCACAATTCTCAGAAACAAAAAGATAAATACCTTGGGCCAGTTGCATAAAAGGTTTAGACTAGTCTTAAAAGTTAGTCAGCTAATTTCTTTTCTCTTCGACTGGTCATATTTTTTACTTTTTTCTTTTTTTTTTACATAAAAACGTAGATTAGTCTCAGTTGAATTCACAAAGTAAGACTCCTTACCCATTGACTAACTGCTAGTTGGTCAGACTAGTTTTTAAGACTGTCTTAAGATAGAGGCTAAGTTTATGCAACTGGCCCCCGATATAGAGGACTAGCATACTCATTATTGACTGCATTTTTATGCAGAACCTATCCCAGATCATTTTTTGTTATTCTGAAATAAGTCTTATTGTAAGGTTACTCAATTTCTGATCAAAGTTATTATAATAACTGTATTATTATGTCATTATTACAACATAATAGTACTGTTATTATTAACACAGCAAGCAAATGAGACTCTGTCTCACTCTTGTGCATTTACAGTATGTACTGTATAGTCTTTTCATCTTCGTTCTATCACTTACGTAATAGAATGGAGTATATGTCTGGTTTGCCCTCCACGGCTGAAGGAAAGAAAGGGCAGAGAAACTCCAGGAGTCTCAGATATTGCATGTGACATTTATGGGAATATGCCAGTTCTGCAGGGCCAGCAGAGGTCAACCCCTCTTGACATTCTAGAAGTATCTGTCACTAGTGAGCTAGGCGATGTTAAAAGCAGTTTCAGTTCACTAAATTTATAAAAGGACATCCATCAGACTAGATTCAACACTCTAATACTAGCACATTTTAGCACTTTTGTAATATTTATCCAAATTGCAAGTATAAAAGTGCCAATGTACTGTAAATGTACTTATACTAGAATAATAATTTAGTGTAGTCCAAAAACTCCATCCCATATTTTATACTGTCTCGTGTTCAGTGGCCTTTCTGTATTCCGTTAAGGCAGCTGTTGTTCTGATGAAGTCATTGATTGTTCTGTTTGTTTGTTATCCACTAATCTATGCATAAATTACTCACTTCCCCACATGAACAAACAAAAAACAAACTTTATTCAAGAGGGAATTTGCATTTTAAAACGGTTAGCAGTCATTCTTCTAAGGTTTGTTTTTAATTCATACTTTTGTGCCAACGTTCACTTTCATGTTACATTGGGTTTATGCAAATGTCTGAAGCATCCGTAAATGAAGTCAGGATAGTGGGTGCAGTCACAAAAAAGCTAGATAAACAAATCAAGGCTACAGAGGGGAAAATGTATTGTGGGGCATGAGTGAGTGCTCTGAACTCAGTGCTTCATTTAAAAACGTATTTAAACCGACTCATACCCCTATTTGGCACAATTTGAACTTACTTTCTGGTGGAAATCCTTTTGTACAGCCATTTGGATGGAAAAAGGTATTCTAACATTAAATGACATAAAAGGAGAAAAATCAATCCTAGATTTTCAAGAAGTAATTAAAAGGTTTAATATTTCTCAGAATACTTTATTTCTATATTTTAAATTACGTGCAGCATTAAAGGCATATAAGGTACCTTAGGGTACTGATCTTCAAACTCATCCAGTAGTAAAATGGATTAACAACACGCCAAACAAAGGAACGGTTTCTCATTTTTACCTCTACTTTTTTTACCTCATAAAGCAGAGATTTTTCCAAAAGCAAGAGCGTGGTTATCTGAACTGATTCCCATTAATAGTAACATTGAATGGGAAACAGTATGGGATAATACATTTCATGCATCCACAAACCCTATCAGTTTATCAATTTTAAAATTATTCACAGGGCATATTTAACCATGCGCACAAGACATGTTATGGGTTTATCACCACACCCTTTTTGTAATTTTTGTGGGCCAGGTTGCCTGGGCATGCTGATGCATATGCTTTGGGAATGTCCAGATGTGCAAGATTTCAGGGATATGGTGCTTGATGTTCTGTACAAGATCACTGGGATTTGTTTTCCCAAAGACCCTGTTCTGTTATTGTTGAATGACAACTCTCAATTTCCTCTAAAGGAGAAGGACTGGAAATTTTGGTTAGCTGCCTCGACTGCTGCAAAGAAACTTTTAGTTCAACAATGGAAACCTCCTCATGACCTTTCTATTAAGCATTGATTATATTCCTTACTTGAGATGTTATATTTGGAACTGTCTTTAAAACGGACCAATCATGCTAAACCCGTCATTTTGTGTATGTGGAAGAACCGTATCTGTTCAGTTAGAGAAATTTTGGACATTTAAACCGTTTCTATTAATTTTGTAGTTATGTTATTTATTTCCAGATTCCAGTGCAGTGGGTTGGGAGAGGGTTGGGGGGAGGTTGTAATTGTAATTGTCTGATACTTTTTCTTGGTTTTCTTGGTTAATTAATTGTTTGGCTGCAGCATCCATTTGTGGAGTTTAATCATATCATTTAGGAATGATAAACATCAGTATCACCATATATACTCTAATATACGCTACAATAAAAACAGTTTTCTTACGACTTTTCACAGATTAAAGCATTGAAATACATGAAAATACAGTGCAGCACTCCATTTGCTTAGGACAAATGTGACTTCTTATTTTGTTAAGAGTAATACCTTTTTAATTTGTGAATATTTAGTGAAAACCCCTCTACAGTCAGTACACTATCATCATGCTGTAAGATATTTCTTTATTCATTCAAAAATAGATGGAACAAATTTTGGTAGAATTAAATAGTGTAGTGTAGTTGGATTACTGGTTTATCCCATATATCTTCATGTAAAAGCAATAGTTCAAACACATCTACTACATTGGGGGAAAAAAATGCAAATGCAATATCTGCTTTTGCTTATGTAGACAAGAAGTCTGCCCTTGTGAGTTGTCTGACATCTCAAACAAGCTTACTGTGTTGCTACGCCGTTCTGTTGAGAGTGTGTTCACGTGGGCTTTGCCTGAATACACTCTTTCTTTATCTCTCTCATCACTCAGTCCTATTCAATTATTGAGCAGAACACTTTCAGATGTAGCCAGGCAATTAGTCAGCCAATTAAAACTCCATTCTGTACCCCCTCAAGCCTGTCTCAATCTAGCCCTGATCTACTGGCCACTCCTTTCCTTTGTAGTCTTGAAACCTTTATTGACTTGAACTCTCAGTAGACATGAAAAACAAACCGCCATTCCTTACAAAAGGACAACGAACAAACACACATAAATGCTTGAAATGCTAATAGCTAATGCTCAGTTGATTTGCTGTGCATGTGTACATAAAAAGAGTACCTGTATCACTGTACATGCTTTTGTAAATGAGATGAGTTGTCAGGGATTCTTCCTAGTTAAAATGCATGATGCATGGGGAGAGTGAAGGGGAAGTTATTGTAGAAGGGCAAATTAATTTAAAATAATAATGTTGAAAAAGAACAATGATGATAGAATTGTCATTTTTGATTTCATTGTGAAGATTTGAAGTACACTACAAGCATGTTCAATACAAATAAACACATCTTCTTCACAAAGGCAGTTGTCTTTGTAGCAAACACTTCGCCTTCTCTTGCTGTCACAGTGAGCTGCATTGCAATGTGAATTGTATTTGGCTGATTTAATCAAAGCAATTCCAACAGAGCATCTGAAGAATAATCGTGTGTCATAACACAAGCTGCTATTCACGTGTCTGTCTGTTTGTGACTTCTGTCTTTTCTAAGATGAAATCATCTTGCTTAAAGAAATCCAAATCCTGTGGTCTGTTAATAGATAAAGATAGTTTACACAAGCATTTTCATCCAATTATCACCATTAAATAAAAACCTTCTGGCAGATGACATCTCTTTTTCGTATGAAGTGGCATAATTTTGCCATTAAAAAAAAAAATGCTTAAGAAAAAGAACCTGCAGTGGCATTTCGGAGTTTAGCAAAGGTGTTTCTTCGAATGTTTTGACTTTTAAAAAAATAGTTTTTAATAAGCACATTGTTTTTAAAAAGCACATGGCACAGCCTTTCTGTCCTTATTGCTTAATTTGATACTGTCACCATTGTTTTATATTTATGTTGATGATATTTAATTTTTAAAACATGTAGTGCATTAGAATGGGTTTTATTATGAGGATTTCTAGTTTGATATCTTCTTGTTCTCCTCAAAAGGAGATCTACTAATGAACAAAGTGATAGTGATAGTATTTTATTATCCCACATAAAGCTTAAATCCTACGAGAAATGGACTAACTGACAGAAATCAATTTAAAAGGCTGTAGTCACAGAAAGGCCCCCTCATTAATCCACCACAAAAAACATCAGCCTCTCCTTTTTATCATTAATGTTCTATAAACTAGATTTTCCTCTGTGATGTTACTACTGAATAAACAACAACAACAACATAAAATATATAAATCTTTACCCCGGTGGAAATGTAATCTCTGTAGCATTGATTTTATTAAATTCATTTGAGTTAAAAGAATTGCACAGTTTAAAAAAGTTATTGCTGTTTCCAAACATTTAACACATTACAGTGTATTAAAGATCAGAAAGCTTGGAGAATTCTCATCATTGGCTCTTGTTAAAAAGAAGACATACTATTATAAAGAGTACTTATTACAGAAATAATACACAGAAAGAATATATTAATGTGTGAAATGAATATGTTTTCAAACACTTTACATGTTGATTGATTAAATAAAAATGTTTTATAGGTTTAAATGCCAAGTTCTGTCATGAACCTCTAGATGGCACAGGCTGATGAACTCCACTTCCAGAACAACAATTTACAGATAATTTACACACCCCCTTGTCATCCAAGATGCCCATGTCTTTCTGTCTTCAGTCATAAAGAAACTATCGTTTTTGAGGAAAACATTTTAGAATTTTTCTTCATATAATGGACTTCATTTGAACTTCCAAAATGTAGTTTAAATGCAGCTTTAAAGGGCTCTAAAGAAAGAAGGGTCTTATCTAGTGAAACGATCTGTCATTTTTTTGAAAAATAAAAATTTGTATATTTTTTAAGCACAAAAGCTTGTGTAGCACAGGCTCTGGCAATACCCGTCAACGACGCTACGAATCACGTCTAAGTTCATCGTCTGTGTACTCCGGCTCAAAAAGGCAGACTATGGCAAAATATCTTATTTTCTCCTACAACTTCAGAATTGTCAGACATCGTTGTACCTTTTTGTTTGTAAACAGCATTTGACTTACTTGCACTTCCTTAGTCTTTGCGCATTCACTTTGTAAACACAACTACAGTCTGTAGTTCCGCGTGACCTTTCGACGTAATTCAATAGTATGTAACGTTGTGAACGCGCATTCCAGAGCCTGTGCTACACAAGCTTTTGTGCTTAAAAAGTATACAATATTTTATTTTCTGAAAAATATGACTGATCTTTTCGCTAGATAAGACCCTTTTCCTCGGCAGGGATCATTTAGAGCCCTTTGAAGCTGCATTTAAACTACATTTTTGAAGTTCAAAATCGGGGCACCAATGAAGTGAAGAGAAAAATCCTGAAATGCTTTCCTCAAAAACCATAATTTCTTTACAACTGAAGACAGAAAGACATAAACATCTTGGATGACAAGGGGGTGAGTAAATTATTTGTAAATTGTTGTTCTGGAAATGGAGTTCTCCTTTAATGCAAACTGATGATATTCACACAGTTTAATTACTTGGCACAAGCTGACTGGTTCATGTTGCAAATGCAGCCAATGAGCTTACTTCATTTAAATGGCTGGTTAGCTTTCACTAGAGCAGTTTGCAGTGTGTTTCGAGTTTCTCTGAAACCCTCCACCTTCCCCAGCTTCATCTGTATAGATCTGCTATGTGTTATTATATGTGACCCTGGACCTCAAAACCAGTCATAAGTGTCAATTTGTCAAAACTGAGATTTGTACATAAAAAAAAAACTCTGAAAGCTGAATAAATAAGCTGAAATTCAACTATTTAAAAACCTGGAATCTGAGGGTGCAAAAAAAAATATTGGGGAAATCGCCTTTAAGGTTGTCCAAATGAAGTTCTTGGCAATGCATATTACTAATCAAAAATTAAGTTTTGATATATTTATGGTAGGTGATTTACAAAATATATTAGTGGAACATGATCTTTACTTAATATCCTATTGGTTTTTGGCATAGAAGAAAAATCGATAATTTTGACACATATAATGTACTTTTGGCTATTGCTACAAACATACCCATGCTACTTAAGACTGGTTTTGTGGTCCAGGGTCACACATAGGCTGTTTGCACAGCTTTGCAGCAGTAGCAACAATAATCTTCAACCAGAGCCGATCCTTTCTATACGCAAGCTGCATAGGGCCCCCAAAACACAAAGGGGCACCCTTGCTTTGATTTGATTTTATTGCTTTGAAGATGATTTATTTTTTGTTTAGTTTTTGAAGTGGGTCAGCGGTTATCAAAACATGAATGTTCATTTCTTTTAATGCGGTGCGCTGTCGGCCTTTCTATGTAAAAATCAGTCAAATCATGTAATGTGAATGTCGTACAGTCTCTTGCTCAAGACTAAAAGAAACGAGTTGAAAGCGTACGGAGCTACGGAAGAGACAATGTTTCTCAAACACTTTCTGTGAGCGCGATTCGAGATGGATTGAAACACAGAAAAAAGACCTGTAGGGCTCCCAGAAATCCAGGATTGGTACTGTCTACAACAATAGCAATAACCAACAGCAATGTAGCAGATCTATTCCACTAAGAGTACATACATTACCATTGTCTTACCATTGTCATACCCATTACCATGCTAAAATCTTCCAAGAGTTGTCATTGTAGAATTTACATTAAATGCAGTTAGATGCATATGCTTTGTTCAACCTCACGAAGAAAACGTCAGTGGGAACTTTTTTGCAAGACGCAAAATATGTACTGCCATGTACGTTTTGTGACAAATTCCTTATGAAATGTCCACTGAGTTGCGCTGAAAGAGTGTTTGTTTTTTTCCCTAGAACAGACGAAGATATGTATGGTAAATGTATCGTTTCTGACTTGAAATGAGTGGCACTATAACTCTAATGCTTCATGACATTTTAAAATAATGTAAAATAATGTACCGTCTACACTACACCTGAACCTACCCAATATTATGAACAAAAGCGAATGTGGCATAAAAACACAATCGCAAGCTTGCTGTTTTAGCTTGTTTTTTGATCTCTCATCTTTCAGCTCTTTTATCGCAAGTCATGTTTTTTCAAAGGATTCATACCCAAGGATTCTGCATCCTAAGTCCAATTCTGTGCTTTGTTTTACCGCCTCTAACTGATATGTAATTACTGGTACGTATTTCACGTCTTGCGAAAAAGCTCCCACAGGTACGTTTTCATCATGCGATCAGGTAAGCATTTTTCCACTTAGGTAGGCCTTAAATACATCTTTATGTGTAATTTTGAACAGTTCTATTGTCTTGAAATATGTATTAAATACCTATTATATCATATTGAAATACAGGTAAAGTGTACTGCCGAATGTATTGACAAGCATTTAAGGTTAACTAAAGCATACCGTAATGTGATTCCGGTAACAGTTTAGATTAGGGAACACTATTCACTGTAAACTAGTTCATTAGCATGCATATTACAAGCATATTGGCTGTTTATTAGCACTTATAAAGCACATATAAATGCCTTATTCTGCATGACCATATTTTAGATTCCTTAATCATACCCCACACCTAAACATAAAAACTACAACAACTACCTTGCTCACCATCCAGCAGCAAACTAGGAGTTTATTGAGGGAAAATTTTTCCAGTTTTCTTGTACAAAAAGGTAAATTTTTTACTATTAACTTACTATTAACTCCTAAGCAAATAAACTCCTAATTTGCTGCTTGTAAATTTAGAACATATTACCTTGGCAAAACGTTAGTATAGGGAACAATTCTCACTATTAACTAGTTACTTACAATATTAGCATGCCTATTATTAACATATTTGCTGTTTATTAAGACTTATAAAGCACCCGTTCTGCATGACCATATTCTACATCCCTAATCCTACCAAATACCTGAACTTAACAACTACCCTACTAACTTTTAAGAAGCAGCAAATTAGGAGTTTATTGAGGCAAAATCCCTACTTAATGGTTTTTTAATAGCGAAAACTGTTTGACCATTACCTTTAATCTTGAATAACACACTGTAGTTCAAATTATAATAGAGTACTTTAAATGTGCTTTAATATGGCAACACATCACTGCAAGTTTTTTTTATGTTTGATACAAGTCTTGCTTATGCATCCTGCTTTTTTAAGGAGATGAGAAGGCACCTTAGTAATTCCGTCACTAACAATGCACACATCTCCAGTGCCTTATGGCACAATGTGCATTTTTCATCTTCGCATCTGCCACTGTTTTTCCTTTCCTCATCTTGTCCCTCTATAGCTCTCTGAGAGTGTCCCCTGCCCTCTCTTTCTTTCACTTTAATTCTCCTCCTTTACTCCCCTCTCTCTCTCTGTCTCTCTCTTTCTCTGCAGTCTCATGTCCTCGCGGCGATACTACTTTGAGGTTTTGCACAAGCAAGATGACAGAGGTTCAGACCATGTGGAGGTGGGGGTGAGTACAGAGCCAGAGTTTGTAAAATTCTGGTAATTTACAGTAGACATTAAAAGTGTCACGAGTGGAACTTCTAAACGTGTCAGTAAAACATACTTTAAGTGATAGTGTGTAAAACTATATGTAAAACGTTTTTCCTGATACTATTTTAGCCAGGACATTTCCTAACATTTAGTAACCTACCAGGCAGAGCTTTTTTAATCATTGTACATTTATTTTGAAGTAAACAGACTGAAGTATGGAATTCGTCATGAATGAATTCTATGTTTAAGTGGCCTGCCACACTTATGCTTCTATAGCCTTATACTTTTTTCTCTACCTCTCTCTCACTTAATGCATTATATAAAGCTGAATAAGTGGAAAGATGAGGAAAGTGGCAAATTAGTCACAGAAACATTTTCGATGGCCCGCTTCACTTAAATCTACAAAACACATACAGAGTTATTCTCAGTAATGGCCTAGTCAGAATTATTGCCATGGTACAAACATGGTACAAATGTCAAATTTGTCAAAAATATAATGGCTGTATCCACAGCAAACAAACATCTACCAGCCCACTACATTTCTCATTAAAACATTTATAGATTGTCTTTGACCATTACAATATCCTTGGGTAGGATAACAGCCTTGAGCTGAAAGATGTAGTGCTCTTTGGTATCCTGATTATGTTCGGAGTGCACCCAAAGGATGCAGAGTTTAACCAGCGCATTTCAGTAATTTCATTATCTAGGAGAAGACAGAAAGTAGAAGACAAACAAAGAGAGACAGTGAGACGAAGAGCGAGCTGATAATGGAGTAGAAAACAAATAGATTAAAAATAGATTAGATCATTTTGTGTTCGTTCTACTTTAGATGGCAATATGTAATAGTAAGATGTATGAATGGAATCTCCTAATGGAAAAAGTTTGTAAAATATATGAATACATTTAATGCATATTTTAATACATTTCTATCCAATCCCCTTTGATAATAGATACTGTTGCACCCTCTGTGTCTCTTTCCCTGCGTATAAATGTATATTTATATGAAATGAAATATATGTTATTTAACATTCTTTATTTTTTCTATTTTTCCCCTTCATTTTTCCACACCGTTTTCATTGTAAATACACTTATTTTAAAGGGAACCCTGGGTATTACGTAAAGTATGTCTCTTACTAAAATATGTACTAGAAAACCCATGAAAGATTCACGTTATTTAAAAAATCCACATATTTTTCTACGAATTTTGGACTATGGGGGGGCACCATTATTTCATTAGCGTGAAATTCTTGAACTCTGTGATCTACTGGCGCTACTTGTTGCTATTTTTACCACAACACAAAATAATGAAATACTAATACAATGCCACATTGTGCAGCTTTTTGTTGTCATTTTCAGTCAAGGGGCAACAAGAGAAGCTATGTAAGTCATCACTGCTTTTCCTAATGATAAGAAGAGGAGAAAATAATGGGAGGATTCCTGTGGACAAATAAAACTTCCTAAACACTTAGTCTTTGTTCTTTCCACTTTAGCCCTCATGCCTTTAAGGCTTTTAGTAGACCACAGCTACTGAGAGAGCTTACAAATGATGTAAACATGGCGATGCTTGTCATGACGCCACAGCCACACTTAGTAGTGTAAAACAACACCCTTTTATCCTTGTCAAAATCAGCTCTGCAGACATCAACCCATTTTGTTGCATGTTGCTTTAAATGCAAATAAGCTCTGCCCTCCCCGCCCCTCTCTTCTGTGGTGTCACCAGTGTTGCCAGGTGACTCCTGTGACTCCAGTAACATAATATTTAACCCCTGGAATGCAAATTTTACCAGGGGAACCCTGCCCCGGAACCCCCCGGAATGCAAATTTTAATCAATCAACTATCGAGAGAGCAGCCTTGGTCCGTGTGATGTCACTCAAAAAGAGAGAATGGCTTGGTTTAAAAAAGTATATATTTCCCGAGTTGTGTATTCCAATATTTTGTGGTAAAAATAGCAACAGAGCCAGTAGCTCATAGAGTAAAACCTCATAGTCCAAAATATGTATAGAACGAAGTGGATTTATTAAACAACGTAAATATTTATTGGGTTTTCTACTACATATTTAAATAAGAGACATCATTTACATTATATTAGCCATATAAGTCGTAATAGCCAGGGTTCCCCTTAAAAGAGAAGTCCACTTTCAGAACAAAAATTTACAGATAATTTACTAACCCTCTTGTCAGCCAAGATGTTCATGTCTTTCTCGCTTCAGTCAATAAGAAATTATTTTTCTTGAGGAAAATATTCCTGACTTTTTCTCCATATAGTGGACTTCAATGGTGCCCCCAAGTTTGAACTTTCAAAATGTAGTTTAAATGCAGCTTCAAATGGCTCTAAACAATCCCAGCCGAGGAAGAAGGGCTTATCCAGTGAAACGATCGTCAGTTTCTTATCGACTGAAGAAAGAAAGACGTGAACATCTTGGATGACAAGGCTGTTAGTAAATTATCTGTATTTCGTTCTGGAAGTGGACTTCTCCTTTAAGCTAAATTTAGCTTTGTATTAAATATATATAACAAAAGAGCAGGAAAATAGATCAGCTAAGCATGGGGTACAGCAGGGTTCTGTGCTTCGCTCCCTCCTCTTTTGGATTCAGACATCATCTTTGGGACCTACTGTATCGTTTAACCTTTCTTACCTAGGCATGCTGCACCACTCCTCATCTAGACTTTAGTCATCCCTTGAATAGATTACTGCAGTGCTCTTTTATCCAGCCTTTTATCCAGTATGCGCAATCAAACATCTGCAAATAATCCAGAAAGCAGCAGCGATGGCCTTCAGCTAACCTAACAGAGCACATACAGTATTAATCTCTACTGACACAGCTTTTAATGCACTGACTTTACTGTACTATTCCTTTTCTGTTGTTTCAAGAGGTCAAAGGTTCTCCCCTATACTAGTGTAGTGGCTTGTAATTTTCAGGTAATTTCTGGAGCTTTGTATGACAGCAATTTTCATTCTGTATCCCTACGATGCAGTGCGTTTTTTGTAGTATTCCTCATTTGTAAATCACTTTTGATAAAAGCATCCGGTGAATTAATAAATCTTACATTGCATAATCTAACATAGCAATTATGGCTAAAGAACAAAAGTGAATTCATAAATGTTTTAGGTTTATAAAGCTTTCTCGTCTCTGCTTCTTATGATGCTCTCAGAATAGCGGTCTCATTTGTAAAAAATCATGGTCTCTAGTTCACTTCATTGCTTTGTGATGGAATCTTTTGATGAATTATTAATCTGAATGTAAAACTTAAACTAAAGTCAGTCAAGGAACAAACTAGACAACTGAGTTACAGAACAGTGAATTAAATTCAATTAGTTTGACCCTTTTATGTCACGCATTTGACTGGACAGTCAGCACGGGGTATTGATAGTGAAGCTGTTAATTGGAAAGAAAGGATTTAGTGATGTTTTTTATAGATTTTACAATTCTGCTGAATGTACGATAGCTGAATTGTTACATGCCTTCCCTTGCAAGTCATACAGACTGGACATTTGTATCTTTAACTGAGTATCAAAGCTGCTTTCTACATGCAGCGCTAATGTGATCATCAAAAAAGCGGTCCCTCCTGCACAACTTTCCTTGTATCACTTATAAAGAATAATTTTTTTTTTTTCAAATCCGCACTGCACAACTTTCGGTGCCTGGAGGCTGAGAAGGCCCAAGATGACGCAGCTGTGCTTCACTCCTTATTTAATGTTCAGTGCAGAGTGCTGGAGAAGAGGCGGTTCAAAGACATGAGAGGAGCCCAATGAATAAATTCATTGAACTTGGAGGTATTCTCAGCTAGAGAGTCAACAGGGACCAGACACCAAAAAGCAAAAACAGCTAATTATCTGTGGCAAACACAGGAATTTATTTATTAACCAAACTGCAGTAGGCTATTCTGCAGAGTTCATTGGAGATGTTTTAGATGTTCGATGTTATCAAGCTCGCTGCTTCTTTAGGGCTCCTTCTTAATATTAAATCAGAAAAGGTAGGCTAACCTCTATGATGTGTGCATTTGCTTAAACTTTTTCAGTGTTAGCACCCTACGCCAGAGTTATTCTGAGCCTGATTAGCATTTTAACAGAATCCCCGGGCTTTGTAGGGACAAAGAGATCTAATAAAGCCTGTCTGATGTAGTCTGACCAAAAACTATCCAATATGACATTTGCAGTAGGAGCTATGGACGGTGCTGCCAGTCAACAGTAAATGAATTCAATTTATTCATCGTCAAGACAAAAGAGAAATAAATCTGTAGCTGATGCAATATGTGCAACATCATGCAAGCCACACATTGTTTTCCAGGAGCTGAAATGTGTTCGTCTTTGCATATGGTTATTTGTGCAGAAATCTTTGCTACTTAAAAGGATCATGTGCCTTGGGTAGTGTAGCAGGTCATTTTAAATCCAATTTTCTCATCACTACAAAGAATCTAATGAGTATTTGTAGTCATACATGCAATGACAAAGAATAGCGTTAGCAGCCTGGCTTAGTCCTTGATCGGTGTGTATTTATCAGCGTGTGACCGTTTGCATGGATATATGTGTGTGTGCATGAGCTTGCGTATTATGTCACTGGGGGCAAACAGGCATCTGTGGCTTCTCAGATCTGACATTGTGCTGTAACTGCACTCCATCGATTCCCGAAAGGCAGATCTGACCTTGAGAAACACAAGCTGTGCAGAACAACAGGGTGAATACTAAACGCTGAAGAAAACTGATTCAGGTGTGTGAGATGTTTATGTTGTGTGTGTCTAAAACTAGCCCTCATCAGTGTAACAGTATGTGTGTGTGTGTTAGATGTTTGATTTTGGCACGTAACAACGTTTTTGTCAAGATTCCTTGACTGTCATAAATCAGCGAATACATAATTGAGTCAAATAATCTTTTAAATGCTCATCTTTAGAGTGTGCGCTCGTGACTAATTAGTATGCAAAGACAGTGAGTTTGACAGACACTGCTGCTCTGTTATGTACCATTTTCTGGGCCTGAAACTGTCAAACTAAGCAATGTCGACATCAAACTGCTTCAAATTCAAATTAATTTCTCTCTTATTTTCTTTTTCTTTGTTCTCTTCTTTTTTGTATCTGGTCCCCCTCCATTCGCCTTTCAATCTTTGTTCAACTGTACAGTCTGAACTGCTGAAAGCTGTTGTGTAGTGTGGCAGTGGTGTGTGAATGAGACAGTGGAAGTGTGTGTGCCTGAGGATCAGTTTGATAAGAGTTATTGTTATGCGACTGCTTAAATGACCTCATGCGTGCGAGTGGCCGAGAAGTGATGTTGTAATTGTAGAGCCTCTTTAGAAGAATTGCTACGTGTCTGTATCCCATCTATTTCGAGAGCCAGTTCCATCCCGGAGCATTGTGAAGGCGAAAACAGAAAAAGAGAGGGAGGGTGGAAGGCGATTCACTAAGAATGAATTGTGGCTGCTGATAGTGCCGTTTATTTGCATGCGCTTTTTACATTGTTTAAGCTCTTGATTCACTAAGGAATTATGCAAATATGTAACAAATATGGCAAAAAAAAACTGTGGTGAACAGTTTGTATGGCACTATTTCAGACATTGTTCTTGGAACGCAGCAAATTACCACAATCTGGCATATTTATTGGAACTGAAGCACCAGTCATCTCCATTGCACATCTGTATACATGCCAAGTTTTACTTTATGAAAAAAAAATGGGTAACACTTTACAGTACGTGTGCACAAATATGCATTAATTCATGCTTAATTAATGCACAGATAATCACAAGTTAATGTATTATTCATGAAGAACTAAAACATTTATTAATGATTACTACATCAGCAACTAATGAACATTCTATATGATTCATAGATTAAGTAATCAATAAATTGTTATTAGTTAAATGTGTCATAATGTATTAATTACTTAATAACTTATTTTATTAACTAATAGTGTAAATTTATGTGTTAATTACCACAATGGGTTGAAGCCACGCATTTCATCTTCCAGTTGTCTGCTTTAATTAATCATTAGCTAATCATTTGCAAACGTATCATTATGTTGTGACTTTACTTGTTGAGGCACAGAACTATTAAGTAATTGTTAAGTAATATGTCATTGTGGTTATGGATATAGAATTAGTTAGTTAGTCATGTGCCTCAATGAGTTGGAACCATGGTAATTAGCATATGAATTTACAATATTAGTTAATAAAATAAGTTATTAGGTAATTAATACGTTATGACACATTTAACTAATAACAATTTATTGATTACTTAATCTATGAATCATATAGAATGTTCATTAGTTGCTGATGCAGTAATTATTAATAAATGGTTTGGTTCTGCATGAGTTATATATTAACTCATGATTATCTCTGCATTAGTTAAGCATGAATTAATGCATATTTGTGCACCCGTATTGTAAAGTGTTACCAAAAAAATTTAATGTAAATTAAAAAAAATAATAAAAAAAAGTAAATGCCGAATTCATACTTATACAAAAAGTATAAGTAAAAATGCCTGTCTTGGAAAGTATTCATGTAAATCCAGTCAATTATGTCTTAAATGAACCTGAACAGTTGGGAGAAATACAGATGTGTCAAAATATTTGATCCATGTGTTAGTTCTTAAAGTGGGTTAGTTCACACAAAAATGAAAGTTAGCCCATAATTTACTCACCCTCCTGACATCCTACAGTAGGTGTACATGACTTCCTTCACTCAGACGAATCCAGTTGGAGTTGTATTAATAATCATCCTGGTATTTCCAAGTTTTCTCATTGCATAGGTGGGTTTTTCTCTTCATTAGTCCAAAACAAGTCCAATAAAGTGCGTCCATGCATAATAAAAAGTGCCTCACACAACTTTGGGGGGTGAATAAAGGCTTCCTGTAGCGAATCAAAGCGTTTTTGTAAGAAAAATATCCATATTTAAAACATAAGAATCACTTTAATCTAGCTGGCGCCGACTGGTCATACCCGGAAGCAGTTAGAGGCGGATGAAATAGGACGTCGGCATTGCGCATGCGCCGCGCAAAAGTGACGAACGCGAACGTGCCGTGGAAAGATCAAAACAAAACAACTGTCACGAAATAGAAGTACAAAATGAGGATTTGAAAATGAAAATGTATAGGATTTCAAAATAAACCAAGAGGAGACTGGTTTTCCTTTGCTAAAGTAAGGAAACTTTGCTAAACAAACGTTGGTTTTCACGAGACTCACCAGTGCATGCGCAACGCCGACGGTCTATACGTCATCTGCCCGGAGCTGCTTCCAGGTACGACCAGCCAGCGCAAGCTAGATTAAAGTGATTATTATGCTTTAGATATGGATATTTTTCTTACAGGAGGCCTTTATTCACCCCCTGGAGACGTGTGAGGCACTTTTATTATGGATGGATGCACTTTATTGGACTTGTTTGGACTGATGAAGAGAGACACCTGTCTATGCAGTGATAAAGCTTGGAAATGCCAGGATAATTTTTAACATAACTCCAATTAAATTTATCTAAAAGAAGGAAGTCATATATACCTAGGATGTCTGGAGGGTGAGTAAATTATGGGCTAATTTTCATTTTTGGGTGAACTATCCCTTTAATGTTACTCAAACAACAAAAGAAAAAGAGAAAATCACTCACTGCTCTTGACTGAATAACTTTAGTAATTTTAATCATTTATATTTAAAGGGATAGTTCACCCAAAAATGAAAGTTCTGTCATTAATTATTCACCCTCATGTTGTTCCACACCCCTGAGACATTCGTTTGTCTTTGGAACACAAATTAAGATATTTTTGACAAAATCCAAGCGCTTTCTGACCCTGCATAGGCCCAGAGAGGTACTAGAAACGTTGACAAAATCGTCCATGTGACATCAGTGGTTCAATCGTAATTTTCTGAAGCTAAGAATACTTTTTGTGCACAAAGAAAGCAAAAATAACTTTAACTTCAGCAATTCTTCATCATGTGTCAGCCTAGCGGCATTTTGGAGAGTATCGAAGTGGCACTAGACTGATGCAGAGCATTTGGGTTAACCCAGATGCTGGGTTATTTTGACCCAGCTGGTTGGGGTGAATGTTTTTACCCAACATCCTTGGTTGTTTTATTTAAGTCAAAGACTGGCTTAAAATATGCTGGAAATTAAAATTCACACGCAGAATTATAGAGGCAACAGCAATAATCAAAAAATGAACATTTATTATTAAGCAAGAACACCCATGGACAAAAATATAAGAGAATTTTGAAAAATTTATTTGGTTGAATACAGCATAATATTACCATTTAAACTCATTTAACAATCATTTTAGAAATAAAAAAATGTAACATTTAAAAGTAGCGTTTTAAGATAAGTGTATTCAGTCATTCTCTTTTTTTAATCACTTTTCACCAAAATAGTGCTAATTCTTATGCCGGGGTGTCGCTCAAATCTGAGCCAGTGATGGCTCAACAGGGGAACTATACGAACCTCAAACTGCCGCCTTGTGTTTCACTCGTAGATGAAAGATGGCATGACTGACTCTATAACCATAACAAACAGTACTGAGATTAGAGAACATATTTTAACATCAAATTAAATGAATAAAATCAGTTTATGTTATGCAAGGCAAAAGCCGTTTTCATCATGCGAAATTACTGCTGCTGACGCAGCTGACTGGCATCTCGTCCTTGTACGTGCAATGGGGAAAAAAAATAATTTACAGCACAGTAAAGACTTTATGAATGAAATAAAATGTATAGACCAATTTCGAGTAGACGTCACAGTGACGTCACTTGCGCGCGCATAGTGGTTGCAGAAAAACACTGGTAGGTAAACAGGTAAACTCCATGGAATAAGAAAAAAATATATTTTTGTGCATTTTGATGTCAAAATCGGAATGCAAATAATTTTTATACAATACTGTAGTGAAAGACGCCATTTGAAGCTAAACGCAGACTTTTAAACGGACATACTATGGATGAAAACTGCTATGATTATTCTACTTTTAAAGCATAAATTTGATTTAAAAAAAAAAGGTCTAGATAATATTCACATATGCTGTTCATAGGGGATGTACTGTATTAGCCCTACCGTTACAGCATGACATATTATTTAAACCTATTACTATTAACCTTTTACCAAACTTTTTATTTTTTGGAATTTTTATCTCACAATTCTGATTTTTTTTCCTCACAAATGCAAGTTTATATCTACTAATTCAGATTTAACAAAAAAACTAATGAGTTTGTTAATTCTGAGGGAAAAAAGGCAGAAGTGTTGGATATAAGCCGAGGGGAAAAGAGAGAATGACAAGTTGTTTTTCCTCTAGATTTGTGGGATATATCTTGGAATTGAGAAAATAAAGTCATTATTCAAATTTACCTTTTTTATTCTTTTGTTCCATGGCTCCATAGACTGCCAATTGAACCGCCCATAAAAACGTCATCCCGGTTTCGGATCTGTAAGAATATCCCATGATCTAACGCCGATTTCGTTGAATAACAGTGCTTATTGCTGGGTGACAAGCTCTTGTAATATGCAAATAACATTTTGAAAATGACATCTAATTAATATAATCTATACTCTTTTTAAATCTAAGTATCTGTGCCGTATCCTTGTAATACTCCAGAGTTTTCCGCAACCATGCTGCACGCACATCCCGAATGTTTACAAACAGATAACTGGTCTATACAAACCATTATTTCACTGAAGAATTGCCCGACAATGCCGAGAACCGCTCTCTCCTGTAGAGGGCGCAAAAAGCCTGCACTCTGACTGTACCTCAACAGCTGGGTTAAACTACCCAGCACCTGGGTAAAAATATTAAAAAATAACCCAATAAAATGACCCAACAAGACGAACACAGCATTTGGGTCGAAAAACAAAACAGCATTTTTTAGAGTCCAGAAAAACTACCTAGCATCTGGGTAAAAAATAACCCAATAAAATGACCCAACAGGCTGAACCCAGCATTTGGGTTAAAATAAAAAAATAACCCAGCATTTTTTAGAGTGTAGCATTTGTTTTGCAAGTGGTTAGTGAACAGGATGCTGGTTTTTGCCCTGAAATCTGAAAAGTGGTGCAGCTGATTTATGAATTTGCCCCAGTGCACATTTCTCTCATTTATATCTCATCTTTCTTTCTTATCTCTTGCAGTGGAGACCTTTCCTTCCTGGGCTGAAGTATGATGTCATTGACTCAGCTTATATCTCGTTGTACACAGGTAACTGCTGCTTCATTTTTTTTCATGCGTGCATTTCAGGCAAGATAAAACAGAAAATGGAAGTGAACTCCCAAGAGTACCATTTGCAAACTCTGCCTGTTCCAATCATATCTGAATATTGCAGTTAACATTCACAGCCTCTGAACATTACAGCTTCTGCTGTTTGTGTGAAAAGTCTCATTGTACTTATATTTGAATGTCGGCAGTGGCAACTAGGTAATCACCAGAAAACACTTGCCCCTGAGCCTCCTGTGTTTGCTTTGACAGTCAGCATATACTTTGTGTTCTTTTGCATATCTTCTTATCAAGCATTACACATGTTCATACGTTCCCCTTCAAATTACTGCCATTCATCAAGGGAACTGACTTTAATTTACACATGCTTTTAAGAGGAAGTACAGACACAAAGTGAGAGAGGGACAGGGAAAAAGAGAGAAAGACAATCCCCGTGGCCCTCCTTTGCTTCGTTTACATAATTATTTGAGACGAAAGCAATTTTTCGATTAAATCCTCACTGTACTTAACAAGCTGAGGGAGAGGGGGATGTGCATTAGCTTCCGTCGCCATCCCACGCAGCTCACCGGAGAGTACGAAGCAAACTCCAGAGTGTCCTAATCATTAATCACGCAGACCACTCCCTCAAGGAAGACCGCACCACATGTAAGGCACGCTCGCACTCCTCTCTCTCTCTCGACAAGTCATCAGGGAGATGCAGATGGAGCGAGATCTCCTGGGTGGTTTGGCTTTGAGTGTCTTTCTGCTCTGTTAACAACAGATACAGTGTATGGCGAGCTGTCAGTTATCTCTATTACTGGCACCTGTCTCCTTTCCATTTGTGCGTTTTGTAATCATTATATAGTGTAATTATAGTTTCTGTAGTGTAAGTGTAGCTTGTATTATTTCAGAATTAAATTTACATTTTTAGTACAATCATGGTTATATTGATAATCAGTATTGTATGTAAAGGGTCTGTATTCTGCGTTTTTTTTTGCTATATTAGTGTGTTTTATTGGCAAGACAAATATTTTACATTAAATATTTCAATGTAAAAATTGCAATGTCAAAGTATTTGCATACTATACAACTGTGCATAAAACAATGCTAAATTTAAAAAAAAAAAACTAAATTAATAAAAAAAATGTCATTGACAGAAACAAAAGATATGCTGTTCATTTATAAAAAAACTAATAATAAGAAAATACAGTAATAATACAATAATAATACAGTAAAATAAAATCATTTTCTGACTCTTAGAGTTATGAAACCATTTTTGAAACTGTACAATATCAGAAAAAATATGCAGAAATTATACCCTTAAGGTGCAGTCACATTAACCATTGCATTGTGCAATTTTGCTGGTGAGTTCCATTCATTTTAACAGAAATCTGTGCTATTGAGAGTTTCACACAAAGGGCGAAAAAGATTTGCAGATTTTTCTTATTTTCAAGTTGGTCACATGCAGAGGTGTCATGCCCATTCAAACTGAGAGGGTACGTGCGATCTCAGATTTTTTAGCCAAATGGATTTGAATGCAGGTTTCCAAAAGGAAAAAAAAAGGGTTGAGGCTGGAGTTCAGCGAGTTTGAAATAAAAGTATTTGATGAACGTAAACTATGTGTCGAGGGCATTCACTCAGTACCATTATTTCATTTTTGACTGAAGTGACTTTTAGAAAGTTTTGCATCTGAACTCTTCATATATATATATATACAGTATAGGCCATTCTACAGAATTGGTCCAAACTGCTGTCCCACGACCAAAAAACACACTTAAAAAGCGTTTAAGTATTCATATCTTAGATGTTTACTAAGATCCTTCTATTATCTATTGAAACCCACAATAATATTTAAAATATTAGTCAGCTTAATATATATACAGAATTATCATTTATTGGGTACTTTCAATTGGGAGCTGGCTTCCGAACCCTAACGCCTAAATTTCAGCTTCTGAAGATGATTGAAATAATTTTATTATTCTTTTCCGTTGATGTTTTGAAAAATATCTTTTTGATTCTTTTACAATATGAAGTTTATTCAATATTTTATTTGTAAATTATGAAACTTTATGTGAAAAAAAAAACAAAAAAAAAAATTACTCACTACCACTGCAGTGTATGTGTAAGTCCATTGGCTGAGACTGATTTTAACTACACCCCTATGTTTTTGATCAGGGAATATTTATGTGTCACTCTCTCTTATAGCTACATAGTGAGTAGATAGGTCCCATCTTTTTGAGGTAAATGTGTCCAAAAGTATGAAAAATATGTGTGTAACTTTAAAGAATGTCACTACCAAACACAATTTTTTATTAAACACTTTTTTGGGAGTTATTTCATAACATTTCGTTTTTATATGTGTTACTACCGTAACAGTCACAACCAAAACATGTCATCATTATTTTGGTAGTGACAAAAGGGAACACATAATCCTCATATTTGGGGTAAATAAACTAAAATAAATAAATTTTTTTTTCTGTATTTTAGTATGTTTTAGTAGTGTTTTAGAATACAAGATAAAATTCTGTAGCATGATGTGGTCGCTACCAAAACTTTACTGTCACTACAGAAAATGTGCTGTCACAACTGAAATGTGCGATGTTTTGTCAGAAATAAAGTGTACTGAATTATCAACTAAGATGTTATGATAGTTTTTGGTTCAATGTATATTCAAACTAATTATAGGGTTACTCCACCCCAAAATGAAAATTTTGTCATTAGCCACTTACCCCCGTGTCGTTCCAAACCTGTAAAAGCTTTGTTCGTCTTCGGAACACAATTTAAGATATTTTGGATGAAAACCAGGAGGCTTGTGACTGTCCCATTGACTGCCAGGTAAATACCACTGTCAAGACCCAGAAAAGTATGAAAGACATCGTCAAAATAGTCCATCTGCCATCAGTGGTTCAATCTGAATTTTATGAAGCGACAAGAATATCTTTTGTACGCAAAGGAAAAAAAAGAAAGTTTTTATTCAACGATTTGTAGTGCCATTTGTGTACGCCAGATACACTGTTTACGTTCAAATCAAAGCATAAATATACGTAGAAAACATATCCATGTGGCGCGACTGACACAGAATGGCATACGCGGTTTGTGTTCAGCGAATACTCTGCAAAATGGCGCTACACTGACGCTGAGGAGACAAATTGTTGAAAAAAAACTTTATTCTTTTTCTTTGCGTACAAAAAGTATTCTTGTCACTTCAGAAAATTCAGATTGAACCGCAGATGGACTATTTTGACGATGTCTTTCATACTTTTCTGGGCCTTGACAGTGGTATTTACCTGGCAGTCAATGGGACAGTCACAAGCCTCCCGGTTTTCATCCAAAATATCTCAAATTGTGCTCCGAAGATGAACGAAGCTTTTACCAGTTTGGAACGATTAATGACAAATTTTTCATTTTGGGGTGGAGTAACCCTTTAATCCTTAACTTTGAAATTAGTATGATCAACTTTTTGATTTTTATCAACAACAAAAAAAGGATTCAAAATACAACAAATGTCACAAACTACACTTGAAATATAGTTAAAATGTAATTGTTATTGATTTATCTCTGGAAAAAAGTTTAATAAAATAGAAAATTCAAGACGTTTCCAACTCTGACTTTAAACCAATTCTGTAGAATGGCCCATTTATATTTTTACATTTTATAATTAACCCTTTGAATCTTTTGGTGAATTTCTTTATTTTGAAGCTAAAATATGTCACATAGCCTAGGCGATTCAATGAGTTTTTGTGTGTGGGTGGTTAGAGGAATCCCAAAACTTTACAAAAAAAGCATTTTTAGCTTTCTGTCAAAATGAGTTTTACTGATCAACAAAACTCATACATTAGGTAATGATTGCTAAGTTTAAAGTACTTCAAGAACAGTGTGCAGTCTGATTTAATGTGCAGTTATGGCCTCATTTTCTTAATATTCTGGAATTTCGGCTGCAAATATGGTTAAAAATATATATATGCTCTGGCCTGGATAATTCAAAAGTATATGATTTAATATGAAGACATTGCAAAAATTATTACAATAAAAGCTTAAAGAGATAGTTCACCGGAAAATTTAAATTCTGTCATTAAGTACTTACCCACATGTCATTCCAAACCTTTAAGATCTTTGTTCATCTTCAGAACACAACTTTTAGGATATTTTTGATAAAATCCGAGAGCTTTCTGACCAAGCGTAGACAGCAATGTAACAACTAGTCCATGTGACATCTGTGGTTCAACCTTAATTTTATGAAGCTGCAAGAATAATTTTGGTGCGCAAATAAAACAAAAATAATATCTTTATTCGACAATATATTGTCTTCTGTGTCAGTCTTTGACGTGTTTACAACAGTACCATGATGTAAATACACAACATGTTTCAAGTTCAAGTCCACTGACGTTAATCTACTCACCTATCTGGTTTATTTGTCGGACAAAAAAGGCTGATTTGGTGTTATGACTGGTCAATCAAACTCCCTGCGAAAAGTCAATTAATAATATAATTTTTATTTTTGGGTGAATTATCCCTTTAAGTAAAGTTCAATATGATAGTTATTTGAATTCGGGGGTTTGTTTTTTCCCCCTGTGGAGAACAAACAGAGACGCAGGTCCTGCAGGAACAGCGTTTTGTCATTTCCCACCAATTGAATAGGTGTTGATGTCTGCGTGTAGTTGTGGCTTTGATATCACAATCTGGAGTAAATGGAATGGGTGGGAGCTTTGTGTTGTGAATGTTAAAGCGTGTATCTGTAACGAAGGCGCTGAGGCGGCGTTAGAATCCATATGCAGAGGTTTATTGTACAAAGCAGCAAACATACACGTAAAACCAGGCAATGGGTCGTTAACCAGAAAGCAGTCCACTCTTTCGACAGTCTAAGGGTAATCCGTAAATCGTAGTGAGAAAGCCAGGCAATAAGGTCAAACCTTGATATCAGTCCACACAGTTCAACAATCCAGAAAGGGTAATCCAAGAAATCGGTAGTCAGAAAACGAGGCAGAATCATACACGTGCAAACAAATCAGAGTAATCAGAAAACGCTTGGTAAGGCAGGTAAACTGGCAATACTTCGCAATGTGTGAGCACATGGTGAGTCCTTAAATACTGCCAAACAGGAAGTAGCAGTAGAAGCAGCAGAGGGAGCGCGTAGTCAGTATTCGGGTGATGGCTCCCTCTGCTGGCTTGGCATTACAGAACCCCTCCCTCTAGGAGCGACTCCTGGAGCTCGACGAGGACGTCCCCGTGGTCGTGGTGCTGGACGGTCGGGTCTGGCTCGGTGGAATTCCTCTATGAGAGACGGATCCAGAATGTCGTTGGCGGCTACCCATGACCTCTCCTCAGGTCCATAGCCCTCCCAGTCCACCAAATATTGGAGCTGACCCCCTCTACGCCGAGCAACTCCAGCAACTCCTTCACCTGATATGCAGGCAAGCCGTCCACTTCCAGGGGTGGCGGCGGTTCTGGGGCCATCTGGCCGGGGTCAGCCTCCGGGTGGACCGGTTTGAGGAGCGATACGTGCAAGGAAGGAGAGATACGGTAGTTAGGAGGAAGCTCAAGCTGGTATGTAACTTCATTAATTCATTTAAGAATTTTAAATGGGCCTACATACCTTGGGCTGAGCTTCCTGCTGGGCAGCCGCAGCTTGATGTCCCGTGTAGAGAGCCAGACCCGCTGTCCAGGTTGGTAGGGAGGGTGTGGCAGGCGGCGTCTGTTGGCCTGAATCTCCTGATTCCTTACAGCCCGCTGGAGACGCACATGGGCACTGTCCCACACCCTCTCGCTACGCTTAATCCAGTCATCGACTGCCGGCACTGAAGACGGTTCACCTGACCACGGGAACATCGGTGGCTGAAACCCCAGGACACACTGAAAGGGGGTGAGGCCTGTAGAGGAATGGGTGAGTGAATTTTGGGCATATTCAGCCCAGGGGAGAAACTCTGACCATCTGTGTTGCTCATGACTGCAATAGGTGCGAAGATATCGACCGATCTCCTGATTTAATCTCTCCACCTGGCCATTACTCTGAGGATGGTAACCTGAGGTGAGACTGACATTAATGTCGAGTTGCTTGCAGAAGGCTTTCCAGACTTGGGATGTGAACTGAGTTCCTCTGTCGCTTACAATGTCCTCAGGTAAGCCATAGACACGGAAGACATGGTGGAAGAGGGCTAAGGCAGTTTCCATGGCTGTGGGGAGACCTTTCAAAGGAATTAAACGGCAGGATTTGGAAAAACGATCGATGATTACCAGTATGGCTGTGAACTCCTGGGAAGGTGGCAGGTCAGTGACGAAATCGATTGATAGATGGGACCAGGGGCGTTGTGGAATAGGTAAGGGCTGGAGTAGACCTGACGGTAGTTCCTTGGGGGTCTTAGATTGAGCACAGATCTGGCAGGATTTGACATAGGTAGCGGTGTCTTTGGTCATGGATGGCCACCAGAATGAGTTCTTTAGGAGATGTAGAGTTCGTGATATACCTGGGTGGCCAGCACTGAGAGAGGTGTGGACCCATTGGAGTACTTGGTGACGCATTTCTTGAGGTACGTAGTGCTTATTAGGTGGACATTGTGGTGGTGGTGGATCTTGATCGTGTCTGCGTTGGATTTCCTCCATGATATCCCATGAGACAGGGGCCAGAATGACGGTGGGTGGAAGGATGGGTTCCGGTGGATGAGTGTCTAGATGAGGATCATGTTGCCGGGAGAGAGCATCTGCCTTGCTATTTTTGCTGCCTGGTCGGTAAGTGACTGTGAAGTTAAACCGGGTGAAAAAGAGAGCCCATCGAGCCTGGCGTGGATTTAGTCTCTTTGCACCTTTGATATACTCGAGGTTCTTGTGGTCTGTGATTACTTGGAAGGGATGACGAGCGCCCTCCAGCCAGTGTCGCCACTCTTCGATAGCTGCTTTCATGGACAACAGCTCCTTGTTTCCAACGTCGTAATTTCGTTCGGCACTGGTGAGTTTTCTGGAGTAGAAGGCGCAAGGATGGAGTTTGCCTGGTTGACCATGACGTTGAGAGAGAATGGCTCCAATTCCACAGTCCGATGCATCCACCTCCACGACAAACGGTAATTCGGGATTGGGGTGCTTCAGAATAGGGGCTGACGTGAAACTTGTCTTGAGTGCGGAAAACGCTCGATCTGCCTCCTCTGTCCAACAGAGTTTCTTGGGTTTGTTCTTTAACAGTGAGGTAAGAGGAGCAGCTATGGTGCTATAATTACGTATGAATCGTCGGTAGAAATTTGCGAAGCCCAGAAATCTCTGAAGCTCCTTAATGGTTGAGGGTTGAGGCCAACCTGTGACTGCCTGAATCTTCGTGGGATCCATCTTGACCCCCTGGTGACTGACCTCATAGCCCAGGAAGGATGTCTGGTGGATGTGGAATTCACATTTCTCTGCCTTGACATACAATTGGTTATCCAGTAGACGGGATAAGACTGCATGCACGTGAGTGATGTGTTCTGTCTCTGACTTGGAGTAAATCAGGATATCGTCAATGTAGGCGATTACAAACTTGTTCATGAAGTCCTTCAGAATTTCATTTATGAATGACTGAAATACAGCTGGGGCGTTGGCTAACCCATACAGCATCACCTGATATTCGTAGTGCCCCCTAGTGGTGAGAAATGCAGTCTTCCATTCATCTCCTTCCTTGATCCTGATGAGGTTATATGCACTTCGTAAGTCAAGTTTGGTGTAAATGGTGGCTTCCCGCAGTTGTTCTAGAGCCGGGGGTACAAGAGGCAATGGGTAACGGAACTTTGTGACGTTGTTGAGTCCACGGTAATCGATGCACGGCCTCAGACCTCCATCCTTCTTGGCTACGAAGAAGAAGCCTGCTGCTGCGGGGGATGTTGATGCACGGATGAAACCTGATTCTAGTGCTTCCTCAATGTACTCCTCCATAGCCTGGTCCTCCATTCTAGACAACGGGTACACCTTACTCTTAGGTGGCATGGCGTTCGGCAGCAGGTCAATGGCACAGTCCCATGGCCGTGTGGAGGGAGTAAGGTAGCCTTGGTTTTGCTGAAAACTTCTGATAGATCTTGATACTGCTCAGGAATGGAGATTTTTACCTTCGTGTCTGGACTTTCAATGCTTGTGGTGAGACAGGGTTGTGGTTGAGCAGGAAGACAGTTCCTTAAACAGAAATGTGACCAGTGAGTTAATTCCCCTTGATTCCACGAGATGGCAGGATCATGGATGGAGAGCCAGGGGAATCTGAGGATAATCTCGTACTTGGGTGAATCAACCACATACAGGGTAATGTTCTCCTGATGAAGTAATCCAACCTGCAGTTTCACTGTCTTGGTTTGATGGTGGATGCCGTGGTCGATGAGAGTATCATTGATGGCTTTGATTCAAATGGGCGGGATGCATGGTTGAGTTGGAATGTTGAATTTTTCTACGATGTCCTTATTGATGATGTTCAACGCAGCCACAGAGTCAATCATCGCTGTCAGATCGAGAGAGAGGGTATCAGTTCTTATGGTAACCGGCAGTGTCAAAGATTTGTATTGTAATATGGAGAGGTTTTGGATATTTACCTTTGAGGAGGTCTTGGATTTGAGTGGACATCCAGTGCTACGGTGGCCTGGTTCACCGCAGTAAAAGCACAGGTGATTTTGACAGCGTCGAGTACGTTCCTCCTCAGATAATCGTGAAGCGTTTATTTGCATGGGTTCGATCGGTACTTGTTCTGTTACTGAGCTGGAGCTCGGGGAGTTGCGATGATAACTCTTGGCTGAGCGTTGTTTGGGTGTCTGCCTCATGAGATTATCAAGTTTAATGGCGAGGTTAACCAGTTCTGAAAATGATGAATTCTCTCGTCGGCAGGCGAGCTCAGTTTGTAAATCACTGTTCAAACTGTTGTAAAAGACGGCTTTGAGAGAAACATCATTCCATCCGCTCTGAGCTGCTAGAGTACGAAACTCAATGGCATAATCAGCTGCGGTGCGGTTGCCTTGACGAGCGTGAATGATTTGATTCGAAATATCCCTGCCCCCTGCGGGATATTCGAATACTTCCTGAATTTGTTGCAAGAAATAGTCAACAGATCGCTTAAACTGTGAGTCGGCATCCCATACCGCTGAAGCCCAATCGAGAGCCCTCCCTGTGAGCAGCGTCATGAGAAACGCACATCTTCTTTCTCTTCAGATTCAAATCGTTCAAGTTGATAATCAAAATACAGTTTCACTTGTCGAATAAACCCTTTGCATTGCTCAGCTGTGCCATCGAATTTGGTAGGGAGAGCAAAGCTTACCGTAGAAGGCATTGGTGGAGGGAGGGCTCGCACGTAGTGTGTCAGATGTTCGTTGACAGACTGCAGCTTCGTAAGCTGTTCTTGATAATTCTTTAGGAGTTCGCTCTGATAAGCAAACGCTGCTTGCAAGTTGGAGACCTCCGCTGGATTCAAGGGAGGCGAAGTATTCTGTAACGAAGGCGCTGAGGCGGCGTTAGAATCCATATGCAGAGGTTTATTGTACAAAGCAGCAAACATACACGTAAAACCAGGCAATGGGTCGTTAACCAGAAAGCAGTCCACTCTTTCGACAGTCTAAGGGTAATCCGTAAATCGTAGTGAGAAAGCCAGGCAATAAGGTCAAACCTTGATATCAGTCCACACAGTTCAACAATCCAGAAAGGGTAATCCAAGAAATCGGTAGTCAGAAAACGAGGCAGAATCATACACGTGCAAACAAATCAGAGTAATCAGAAAACGCTTGGTAAGGCAGGTAAACTGGCAATACTTCGCAATGTGTGAGCACATGGTGAGTCCTTAAATACTGCCAAACAGGAAGTAGCAGTAGAAGCAGCAGAGGGAGCGCGCAGTCAGTATTCGGGTGATGGCTCCCTCTGCTGGCTTGGCATTACAGTATCTTAGTACTCTATTTGAAAACGCAGAGCAAGAGCAAGGGCATCTTGTTTTCTTTTTTATTTCCAAATGAAATCGTTTGAAACTGCAAATTTGCTTGGACTGTTCAATAATCAATAAAGCCATATGGTCCTTGACTAAAGCTTCAACAGCATTAACAGACACATAAGTCAAAGACTGCAGTCGTTCAGCCTCCTAATGGCACATTTCTGCTCCATCTCTTTGTCTGTTTTCTTCCTTTTGGATGTTACTGGAACATCCAGCACTCTTTATATTCTCTCTTTTTATCCCTCTATCAGGGTTGTGTGCTTGCTTTCTGCATTTCTGCCATCAGTGACAGACTTTGATGTTCTGTAACTTTTACTTGCCTACTAACACATTTGCAGTGGATCGATAGGACTAATTAAAGCGTGTTTTCATCTGCGGCTGTAGCTGAGCAGACACTGTTTTGAGCTCTCATAACGTCAGGAGATAAACCATAATGAATAGAGTCTCCCTCACATACACACACCTGCATGCTTCAGTGCCCATGGACTGATCACCAAGGGATTGTCTTAAAGCGTGGGTAGTGTGTGCGAGCCTGGTTGCATCTCTTTAAGCCTTGGGGAAGTATCCACACAAAAAAAAGCTGATCCAACCAGAAATGAGGTTTCCCAGAGTGAGGTTGGATTTAGAGTTTCATGTGGGGTTTGGGGCACAGCAGTGTGGATAATGTTGAAGAGCAACATGTTGAGTGAGTGTCGGCGCTGACTCCAGATTTAGTGTGCAGATGAAATGCCATTTAAAAAATGTACTAAAATATGCAGTCGATAACTCACCTCACTCAAGTGCAGCTTTGGCTCGGTGAAATGTTGCTTTAAGGGTTATAGCTGTGGTGACAATTAGCAAGCTTCTTGTTTTCTGACAGCTGTTCATGAGCATCAACTGTCAGCTTTGGAGCATTTGATACATTATTTTCAGTGATAGTAATTTTGTGAAATTTAAAATTGTTTTTTCTATTTAAATAGACTTTAAAATGTAATTTATTCCTGTTATGGCAAAGCTGAATTTTACTCACCCTCAAGCCATCCTAGGTGTGTATGACTTTCTTCTTTCAGATGAATAAAATCTGGTTTATATTAAAAAATGGCTCTCCTGGCTCTTCCAAACTTTATAATGGCAGTAAATGGCTGTTGATTTTCAATAAGGTGCATCCATACATCAAAAAAAGTACTCAACATGGCTCCGGGCCTATTGAAGTGAAGCGATGCGTTTGTGTAAAAAAAGAAAAATCCATATTTAAGACCATAATCTTTAGCTTCTGCTGTTGTACATACGTTCACGAGAGAGTGGTGTTCCAGCAGATGACATAAGACGTAGGCTAGGCATAATGTAAGCTCCTTGTGAGAACCAAGTTTTGTTTACAGCTACAGTCTCCTCTCGAAATCCTCCGATATTTTTCTTTATAAATCCTTGTTTTTGTACTAATTCGTGACCAGTGTTTTGTTTTGCTCTCTCCTCTGCACGTCCATGTTCATCACTTTCGCGTTTGTCACCTACATCATCCACTGGAATGACGCTTTCTCGTGAACGCAAGTACGATAGTTAGCAGGTTTTAAATATTGATATTTTTCCTACATAAACACATCAATTTGCATCAAAAGGCCTTAATTAACCCCCCCTGGAGCCACGTGGAGCACTTTTTATGATGGGTGGATGCACTTTATTGGACTTAAAAAAAAAATCAACAGCCATTCACTGCCATTATAAACCTTATAATGCCAAGACGTTTTTATATATAACTCCGATTGTATTAGTCTGAAAGCAGAGAGAAATCATGAGGTAATTTTCTTTTTTTGGGTGAACTATCCCTTTAATACACTTTCTGAAAGTTAGGACCACACTGGAAATCTAGGATTCACAATTGCAATCTAGGGCTCAAAAAGTTAAACCTGGAAATAGGTTTCAGCCTTATGACACAAAATAAATATTGAGTATTTCAGATTCTGCACCTTTTCTAGGTTACTAATCACAAAATTACATTTGAGCAGTGATGAGAATAACGACGTTACAAATAAGCAGCGTTACTAACGCCATTACTTTTTTTCAGTAACGAATAATCAAACAAATTACTGTTTCCCCCATTACAACACTGTTACCATTACAGACAATAAAATGTGGCATTAAATGAGCACACTGAGGCAGTTTTTTATGGGAGTAGGCTCTCTCTCAGCCGTAGGACCTGCAAAGCAGCGCATTGCATCACATTGCGTTCTTTTTCTGAGGTACAACCCCAATTCCAGAAAAGTTGGGACATTTTGTGAAATGCCATAAAATCAAGAATATGTTATCCGCTCATTCTCTTTAACCTTTATTTCATTGACTAAAGGACAAAGAAAGAATTTCCAGTGTTTTCAGTGGCCAACTTTTTATTTTATTTTGTAAATATAACCAAATTTTGATTTTCATGGCTGCAACACACTCCAAAAATGTTGGAACAAAGGCAAAATAAAAGTGAAAAGGTTACAGAATATCCAAATTAAAACAGGTTTGAAACAGTTCACAGTAAACAGGTGAAATCGAAATAGGTGAGGATATCATGTTTGGGTATAAAAGTAGCATTTCAGCCTTTGCAAGCAAAGTTGGATCATGTCTTATCACTTTGTGCCAAATTTTATGACAAAAGTGTCAAACATCCAAACTTTCATCAGCGACAGATGCAAATGCAACCGACTGTCATGGTTGAGGGGTGCAGCAGAGCAAATGGCATTGGTGACTGGAATACGTGTGAAGGTACCATTGAAGTGGAGGCATGTATTGGGATTGCACAGACACATATACTGCCATCAAGATGACGTTTTTCATGGGAAGTCCATGGTTATTAGATCAAGACAATGCCAGGTCTCATTTTGCATGTACTACAACAGTGTGTTTCATAGACACAGACTGAATGTGCTAGACGGGCCTGCCTGCAGTCCACATCTGTCTCCTATTGAAAATGTATGACCAGTCATGAAATGGAGAATCAGACGATCACAAACTGCTGAGCATCTTAAGGTGTTTATCAAGCCAGATTGGACAATAATTTTTCTTGCAAAACTTGAAGTATTAGTATCCTTAATTCCCATGCAATTAAACATTGTAATTAAAAGGAAAGTTGACGTGGCTAAGTGTTAAACATGCCTCTCTCCCAGCTTTTTTGAAGTGTAGCAGCCATGAAAATAGAAATATGGTCATATTTACAAAATTAAATTAAAAGTTGGCCAGTGAAAACATTGGAAATTTTTTCTTTGTACTTTAGTCAAATAAATAAAGTTTAAAGAGAATGAACAAATAACATTTTAAGGCATTTAACCAAACAACCCAACTTTTCTGGAATTGAGGTAGTAAATTCTGGCTTATTCCTCTCAGTGTGTCTTCTTACAGAAACGAAAAGTAGCCAAGATAAACTTGAATGTTCACGTTTGTTTACGGAGGTGAATGTGGGTGTTTAGCTACATGTCCGCGCGTCACATGTGGATCTTTACAATTTGAAAAGCGGAGCCGCTCATGGGTGCTCGCACTGGTATCATACGGATTACTTTATCACTTTGTTACTATATTGGTGTACAATGTTTTATTCATTTAGCATATTTAATATTAGTGGCATCCAAGTTATTTGACATATTTGAACATTTTCTTTCAATAGTTACTTTCCCTGGTAATTAGTTACTTTTGTAATGATGTAATTCAGTTATTAACTCAGTTATTATTTGTAAGAAGTAGCTATAACTAATTACTGTTTCAAAGTAACATGCCAAACACTGCATTTGAGACACTGAATATGTGACTCTTTGTACACATGGTGAGATGTTTTTGCATCCATGCTAAATAATAAATAATCTATTTATAATAGTTATGCAGATAAAACTTGCAAGTAGCATCTGCACTAGTGGTCTTAGACTTATGGACCCTAGTATTCATTTTATTTTTGTCCTCAGAGAGGAAATTTATCTTCACAGAAGGTGTGCATATAACATAAGAACAAGTACACGTTATATACAAACTTATCACAAGACGTTCACAAACGCTCACATCCAAAAAAAAAAAAAAAAAAATGCCCAGGCATATGATGATAACTGATTTCCTATGTGTTTAAAGCACGAATAGCTGAAGGAACAAAACTACTAAAGTTAGTTACTAAAGTAAGCTATATCTACGGCCAGATGGAAGAAGAATGAAATACCGATGTAGTGGATGATCTGGATCATTTAGAATTATGTGTGCTTTCCGGATCATAGCTGAAGTAACACAGTCTGATAATTTAGGAGTAGGATTACCAATAATCCTGCTAGCCAAATGAGATTTCTTTAAAATTTTGTTCTTATTGTTCCTATAGTATATACAGGATACACTTATTTTCCAGCTGTAGAAAATCCAAGATGCTACCATTTCTATAATAGCAAACAGCACAGGATGTGGAGCGTTAGTCTGTTAGCTGATTTAAATTCACACGCTGTCTCTCACTGTCCTTATTCTCTTTCTTTCTCTGTCTCTGACAGATGAATCCAGTCTGAAGATGAACAGTGTTCGTCACATCCCACAGACGCTGGCCAGTCATTCTCTCGCTCTGCGGGTTAACCATAGGACAGACACACATACTGCAGATATGCTCAAACCAGACCCACGAGACACCTTCTACAAGAGTGAGTATTCCCAACAGTGTGTATGCATATCGAGGTCATTTATAAACACTGTTCAGTCACATTGCTGAATCTCCTGTTTTTTTTTTTTTTTGTAACATCTCATTGTGCTGCTCAGTTGTAAATCGTGCATCAACTGATGCTCCACCATTGGTTTAATACAATGATGGATATATAGCCAAACATATCATAATGTTAAAAAGTTTTACATTTACAGCTAACAAAACTGAAAAAATTTCTTGCAGCATTCTAGTGCTGTTGTGTGTATGTATAGCTGTGGTTGGTAAACAAGATAAACAGCCATCTATCTTTCTGGATAGACAGTGTATACTGTGATTTGCAGTGTGTTCATGTTTAATTGCTTGTGTAGAAGCTCTGCAGTGCATTGTTAGATCCATATGGTGGTGTAGATATAGCATGCCAGCTTGTTGGGAGCAGCACGATTGAATATGTGACAGTCAGGACTGAGATACAAGCTAATAGTGATGAATGGAAGCCACTGAATATCTGTATGGAAATCAGCACACTGATATACATATATTTTTTATTTAGATGAAATGAAAATGTTCATGCTTAGCAGTTATTTGTATGTGAACTGTCTTATGAAGAGTGTGGGAATTATCCCATATGATGACGTATTTGTTGTTGTAGTTCCCATGATAGATCAGTCCAGGCTGGAGAATGTTCTGCCATCTTGTGTCTACTCTCCAACCTACGTGGTGAAGGACTTCCCTATCGCACGCTATCAAGGCCTGCAGTTTGTACGTAACATAGTTTCGCCAGACACACTCTCTATGTTGATGACAATGTTGGCTGCTCATTTTGAACTGCTAGTTAGTAATATTTTAATACTATTTTACTAATAATTTTGTAAAAATGCTTGTTTAATTTTGTACAAGGCAGGATCAGGGTCTCAACGCTAAGGAGTTTTTCTACTGGCCCGGTCACAAAAAAACAGTAGTTATTGTTATCATTGTTTTTGACCCATATTATGTTTTATTTTAATAAATAAGCTTATATGACATCAAAATTTTACATACCAAATAAATTGTACAATTCTCGATTGCAATTTCAATATCACAACTAGCCTAACAAATATAAAGTTCAAATATTATTTGTTTGTTCAAAAATGATTTTATCATGATTATTTTGTTACAAATGAAACGATTCTTAGGGAAGAACAACAGAGGGACTGAATGAACGCAAATTCAGTGTCTGTCAGCAGGTGGAGCTTATGGAATAATAATACAGTGTTTCCCTGGTTACCGCTGTACAAAGCAGCGCCGTGCTTATGAACGCAACTTTAGTGAGAAGAAAACGCCATGTAAACATTTCTTAAAACAGTCAGTTCCCCTCAGAGATACATTAATATAAACCCAGTTTCAATATTTAGGATAATATTTCCAATATTTTGTGCATTGTGAACCATGATCCCACTCTGCCTGCTACATTATTTTTTCCTTTTTGCGTTCGTCTTCAGCGTCTCTGGCCTCTGTTACCGGATGTGTTCAAAGAGTTTGTAATATTTCCACACACATGGCATTTTGAAAAAATATTGCATGCAGTTCGTGTCCAAGCCTGGAACAGAGTGTACTTTTTTAAGAGATCGGTGCATCTGTACTCAACTGTATAAATTAAATATAGATTAGTTATTGTCAGTTTTGGGAAGTTTACTTTGGAAATGTAATAGGTTACAGATTACAGGTTACTTTATTTAAGATTTAATAAGTAGTGTAACTTTTCAATTACTTTATTGAAGTACTTATTACATTATGAATTTCTAATATTTTCAACTGTTAATCATTTTGAAACATTTAAACCAGGCAGAGTTGAACTTACAGTAGCACTCAACACTGATTACTTTCAGACTTTCAAAATCCTTTAGCACGTGAATTAAGATTATAATAAGTAAGGGATAATACATCTTTATTTTGCGATAACAACTGGGATGTACATTATCCCACTTATAACACAGCTGCTTGCCACAAAAGTAAATAATTAGACATGAATTATTACTATTACAATAATTGCACACATAATATTGAATTGTTAATATTGAGTTTTAATATTTTATTAGCTAACCAAAAGCAAAGCTTCCACCAAGAAAAACTATCAAGCTCCTACTTATGATAAATCTGATGAGTCCGGATGAGTCTGTGTTATTAGCTTTTACCAGTTGTTATCGGGGAATAACATACCTTGGAATGTCATGACTGACCAATCAGGATCAAGCATTCCACAGAGCCCTGTAATAATTTAATTTAAAGCACAGCCACACAAATTCAGACTTATTATTAAAGTTAGTAAAGTATTAAAGTTATTATTTACTTTGAGATCATTCTGAGGTTAAATACAGATTTGAAATCATAACAAGAAATAGTTTAATAGCTATGATAATGGTTTTGAAATCAAATGTTTGCATAAATATGACAGGAAACACTGGGATCAATGCCTTGGGGAAAAAACAAAACAAAAAAAAAAAAAAACAATTAATTAAAAAATAAATAAATAAAGTATATGCATAAACCCAAATAGGAAATAAAACATTTAAGAATAAGCATGTCGTCGCCTTAGAATTAGGGTTCTAAGGTTCTATCTGCATTCTGAGCACTTTTGATATATTGAGCTTCAAAGTTTTTGCTTTCCATAGACTTCTGTAGATCGAACTATTTTTGTTTTCTAAAAAAAAGGCTCAAAACACAGCTTACAAAACAAACATCACATAATGTAAATAAGTTGTCACCGAATAAGAATATGTAAATAACTCAATTTTGAAAAAAGGTCAGATAGAACCTTTAAATTCTAAGGTGACGTTGTGTCCTATTCTGTGTCCTGAACTCCTGAAACACTGGTATCTCATTTTAGAGCAGTCACAATGCAATTTTGGAAAGAAATCAACTAAATCTGTATGTGGGTGTGTGTATGTGAAAAAAATCAGATGTAACCCCCTTTGTAATCATTAACATTTTCAAAAGTAACTGTAATTTAATTACACATTTTTTCTCATCAACTGTAACTAATTACAGTTACATTAATTTTGTAAGTAAATTACGTAATTCCGTTACATGTAACTAGTTACTCCCCAACACTGGTTATTGTAACAGCTACAAAGTTACACGGGTATTTTGACATACACTACCGTTCAAAAGTTTGGGGTCAGTACATTTTTATTTTTTATTTATTTATTTATTTTTTTTAAAGAAATTAATACTTTTATTCACCAAGGATGTATTAAGTTAATAATTAAAAGTTTATTAAAAGTTAATAATAAATAATTTACATTGTTATAAAATATTTATATTTTGAATAAACACTGTACTTTTTAAACTTGTTATTCATGAAAGAATCCTGGAAAAAAAAATCACAGGTTCCAAAAAATATTTGGCAGCACAACTGTTGATATTATCCAACATTGATCATTCTAATAATAAATCCGCATATTAGAATGATTTCTGAAGGATCATGTGACACTTAAGACTGGAGTAACAGCTGATAAAAATTCAGCTTTTCATCACAGGAATAAATTCTATTTTAAAGTATGTTAAAATAAAAAACATTATTTTATATTGTAAAAACATTTTTCAATATTACTGTTTTTTTTTTCTATATTTTTAATCAAATAAATGCAGCCTTCATGAGCATAAGAGACTTCTTTAAAGACTATTACAAGTCTTACTGACCCCAAACTTTTGAACGGTAGTGTACTTTTGTAAGTTATCTGTCAGTCAGAGACGCCTCTTACTGTGATCGTTTGAAATTTTAAATAAACAAATAAACAAGACAAATATTATGCAAATAATAATCTTTAGTGATGACGCAGATTTGTTAACTGTCCTGAGCATCTTTTACGCTGGCCCCGGGCTATCGGGCACTGCTTATTGTCAAGCTCTGAGGATATTGAAAAATTTTTAATAAAATAAATAAAAAGTTTTATTTTTATTTTAAAATAAGCTAAAACAGCAGAAAATAAAGATGTTAGCATATCATATTTCTTATTTGAATGTGTTCCCGTCATGTAAATTCACTGATCATAAAGAGTGTGAAATTTGAATAACATTCAATTATTTTATTTTATTTTATTTTTACGCTCTTAGTTTCTGTGAATAAAAAAAAAAAAAAGTTTGAAAATGAGCAGCTTTTTACATGGGGTAGATGGGGGCCTACATTGAGGGCTTTTGAATATTTTCTTGGACAGTGGCCCCCATGAAAAAGCTTGAGAACCACTGATGAAGTGGACCCGCTCTCTTTTAAGATACTTCTGAGCTTAGAGCAAACATTGCCCTCTGTTGGTCAGTACTGTTAAACACATGTCTGAGAACGAGAGGGAGTTGCATGTGTTAAATCTCATGCTGTTTTATTACATTCACTGTTTTTAATTCTTCTGATTGTCTTATTTGATACACTTTGGCTTAATATTTCAGAAACACATGTACTAAATATCTCTACCTGTTTTCTCTAATACTTTTGTCTGCTCAACCAGGTCTACCTTTCCTACGTTTATCCGAATGACTTCACCAGACTCACTCATATGGAGAAAAAGAACAAATGCTTCTACCGAGAGTCCCCGGTCTACTTAGAAAAGTATGAATCTTGACTGATCATGAAAAGAAATTAAGCAATAACAAATTACGTAAATGAACAGATAATTATTGCCCTGTCATTCTTTTGAACTGTCATGTAGATTTGGCTTCTACAAGTACATGAAGATGGATGAGGAGGAGGATGACCAGCCTGTTTTCTTCCCCAAACCTGATGGTCTGTGTTCAGCTGGGATTTTAATAACAGATAAGAATTCGACAGCTGTTTGCTCTGTTTAAGATCTCACCATCTGTAATGAGCCGAGCAACATATGTGTTCCCAGGTTTCAAAATTAACACAAACCAGACGCCAAATGTGAGTAGAAATGGGTTTGAAGAGTAAATAAAACAGTTGGCCGCCAACTTTATTAGGATCATTACATGGTTTAGGTTATACTATTAGTAACATACAGTTTGATTGTCACGTATACAAAGACATTGTACAGTGTATGTCCATCACAATATCACGTTATAACTTTTTTGATAAATCAAATTAATCTTTTTCTTTTTTTGGGTATTGGCTTGTACTCAAAATATGAATGTAGAGAATGCAGAGAGATTTTAACCATAGCTGTGAAAAAGCCTTCATAAAGAACTAACTGTGCAGGCTCATCTTTTTCAACATGATTTTGTGCAGCAATATTAGCTGCACACTGAGAGCTTCTCAAACAGAAGGACACATCCTGTTGAGGATGTTTTGTCATTCCTGCACCAGTCCTTCTCAGGCTTCAAGGCTGGAGTCCTTCTCAGAATTTAATGCTGGAGATAGTCTAGTAAGTGTGCATGGACACATTATAAATGTTTCCTCCCCCATAGTCACGGCATGAAAATACTGTCAAAATTATAATTTTAAGAATATTTTATATTGACTGACTTTCTGTTACTGCAGTAATCCAGTGGTTTACAGTAAGCACAGTTTAGTGAAGAAAGCATGATGCTTTCACCTTAAATTTTTTTTTTTTTTTTTTTTTTTGTCTTGCATGTCAGATTGAACAAGCTCAGTGTCAATTCATTTTCAGCTAATTAGTTTTTCATGAATTGGAATCTGTGCAAAGGATTGTGCTCAATGAAAGGATGCAAAGGATATAAGCAATGGCACCTAGTGCACATCCTTTACAACAGGCAGAATGAAAGATGCAAAACAAAGTCTGCCTATTAAGGATCCTTCGAATTGAGACATCCTTTGATGGAGCTTTATGAAGTGGCAGTCTAGACATCCAGCCTTACAAGCGTCCTTCGGTTTGAGAAACATCCACTGATCCACTTTGTTGTCGTTATCTTCGTTTTTGGTGGCAACCAGCGTTAAGTTGCAATACTTGTGGCACATGAACCAGATTGTTACTGATGCATGTACTATAGTTTTAACATAATATCAATATTTTCTTTTTCTTTTAAACACTCATATTACAATAAATAGGATATTTCTTAATAAAGGATTAGTTCACTTACAGAATAAAAATTTTGAGTGTCTATTTACACTAAGTCCAAATAGCCCGCCTTGTTGGCAGAGGCTATTTACACTAACTCCACCCACCAGTGTATGACTGGGCTAGTCAACATTACAAAAAACAGTTGTCAATCATTTGCTCCAGTGGCGCATATGGTGAAGCGTGTATAGTACTCCTTTTGACACAATCAACCCGGGTTTGAATCTGCCTTTTGATTAACTTTTTTCTCCCTTTTCAAATTTCATATCACATAAGAAAAGCATTTATTTTCTGTAAAGAAATAATCAGTTATCGGGTAGGTGTAGGAAGGCTTTATTTTCCCAATAAGGTGGCATCCATTTAAGAATTTGAATTAAAATTAAAATGTACACTAAGTTATTATTGCATACTATTTTATAATGTACTACAGTACTGAGGTGTGGATAACTGCCACTACTTGCAATAAGTAGTATAAATATCAGAAAATCCTGGTATTTTCACTTATAAATAGAATCCTGGTATTTTCACTTATAAATAGAATCAATTGCTGTTTGCACTTAGTATGAATGGCCTCTATTGCTATTTACACTTAGCGCAAATAGCCGCTGCCTTAAAAATTTCCTGATAATTTACTCACCCCCATGTCATCCAAGTTGTTCATGTTTTTCCTTCTTCAGTTGAAAAGAAAGTAAGGTTTTTGAGGAAAACATTACAGGATTTTTCTCCATATAGTGGACTTCAGTGGTGTCCAACAGTTTGAAGGTCTGTTGGACACCACTGAAGTCAAGGAATAAGAGTCTTACCTAATGAAACGATTGGTCATTTTCTAAAAAAAAATTAATTTATATACTGTTTACCCACAAATGCTCATCTTGCACTAGCTCTGCGATGCATATCTGAGACTTAACACACTGCAAAATCACGTTGGAAAGGTCACACGCGGTTAGTTCTTCATCTGAGTACTTAGGCTCAAAAATGTAGGTGGGGCAAAAAACTTCATCTCATTTTCTCCTTTTTTGTAAAGGGTGTATGACTTTCTTTGCACGTTTACTTTGTAAACAGTGGGTCGGTACTTCTGCCTATGTCACGTGGCATTATTATATGATGCGTGAGGTCAAGTATAACTACAATTTTATTTAGAAAATGACAGATTTTTTCATTAGATAAGACTCTTATTCGTTGGCTGGGATAATAGAAATATTTATAACTGATAAATTGTGTCAGTGTAAAAGTTATACTGGCATATGTGGCATATTTTGGACCTTGTGTGTGCATTTGGACAGCTGCAACATGCTGTTTGTAACCGCATGGATGGAAGGCCTGGAGATGATAATGATTAGCAGTAGATTTCCATCAACACTGCAGCAGCCTCACTGACTCTTTAATCATGTCATTAAGCGATTCTCATTTCAGATTACATGAATTATTTAAAGGCTTTTGGTTTGATGGGACTTGTCTCTTTTGACAGATTTCCTGGAGGAGGAAGAAGGTGTCGACCCAGAGGAGTCAATCAATTCTAGCAACCGGCCAGTCAAGAGGACTAGTCCACCCTATCACAGAATTACAGCGTCCACTGCCTCCTCGAAGCCTGATAGATTAGACAGGAGTTCAAAGAGCTACATCTTTCAGCAAGGAAGGCAGTACGTTCAGTTAAAAGAGCGAGAGGGGAGTAAAAGAACGAAAGGGGAGAGGTATTATAAACACTCTCTGGTGGTGGATGATGAAATGACAGAAATAAGACAGGCAAAGGGTAGTGCAGGTGCGTTAGATCCTCAAAGTGGGTCTCTGAATGAACAGACGGGAGTGAGCGAGGAGCAAGTGGGATCCCAAACACTTGCGCTGGTTCAGAGAGGACGTACTTTGACATGGCTACTTCCTGACCCAGGACTGCCAAACAAGAGCAAGTTGTTGGAAACTGCTAGCCCACCTGTGAAGGGACGATCCCCATTTAAGCTTCCTCAGAAGTCCCCTCTCTATGTTCTGGCTAATCGGATTTTAGGTAACGCAGGCAAACCTGCGGTTGGGACAAGTGTGGAAAAAGAGACGAATACCAACAAAATTTACATCACTAGACCCCGTCCACCAGTAAGCAGACCAAAGCCTCCTGTGGAAGTGTTTCCTGGTGTCTTCCTTTATCAATCCAGAAAGACCAAAAGGCTTGTGGACTTGAGCTCAAAATGGAGGTCTTTAAAAACACAAGCCTCGGCTTCTCTCCCCTGGCAGAACTTCCCCTTAATGGGCCTTAAGACTTCCACCCAATCTGCCCTATTAATGCACAGTCATCCTTCCTTGCCTACGGAGCCTGGGCCTCATAATAGGGGTGACCCCACTGCCTCCATATCAGATCCAGACAGCGTGTCCCCTTCAAGCTCAGAAAAGAGAGACCACCCTGGGTTAAACTCGTCTGAGAACAACCAGCCTCCGGAGGTGCAGTCAACAAAGATTTCAGAAATGCCGGAGGGATCGGACATGGCTCCTCAGAGCAGAGGCCTTGAAGAAGGGGAGATGTCAGAGTACAGTTATGAAGAGGCTGAAGTGAAGCCGCACATGTCAGAAGAGACCATAAATTGGCAGCGTACCTTCAGCGTGAACCCTGTGGACTTTGAGCTGCTGAGGTCAGACTGGAATGACCTGAGGTGTAACGTCTCGGGGAACCTGCAGCTCGCAGAGAACGAGGTCATTGACGTGATCTCACAGTACATGGAGAGGCTGAATGAGCGGAATGGAGGGTGGGTGAGATCTTAAAATGCAAATGAGAATAAGTAAAAGGATAGTTCGTCCAAAAAATAACAATTCTCTCTTAACGTACCCACTCTTGTGTTGATCCAAAACAGTATAATTGTCTTTGTATCATTTTAAACCATATATATAGAGAGAGAGTTTGGTGGGGGGTAATTGAGAATAATTAGGGAAAAGTCAATGTCTCCTTCGCGATATGATTGGATATGACTGGTTATGTTTGGCTGTGATTGGTTCATGGGATAAATCCCGCTTCTTGTGTTTGTGCACATTCCACATTTGCAAATCAGTCTGAATGAACAACATAATGGCTTTAATGGGAAGACTAATTTAAAAAGCATACTATTTACACACTTAGATATAACCACTTTGTTATGTCAAAATGTCAAGACTTAAAATGGCATGAAAACATGATCTGTGGGAGTAATCAGTTTTGTGAAATTTGTGTCTGTGACCAGTATTTACCAAGCTATGATGATTGATGATCCAAAAAACTTAAAAATAGTTAAAAGTGAACTATTAAAAAGAATAGCTGAACATATATTATCATAATATATCAAAATATAGCCAATATATCAAAATATAGCCAAACCAGTAAAAGTTTGAAATATTTTTACTATTTAAAATAACTGTTTTGTATTTTAATATATTTTAAAATGTAATTTATTCCTGTGATCAAAGCTACATTTTCAGCATCATTACTCCACTTTTCAGTGTCACCAGAAAACTATATACAAATTATATTTTATTTATTTATTTATTTGGGGGGAATCACATAAATAATACTTTTATTTACCAAGGATGCTTTAAATTGATCAAAAATGATGATAAAGACATTTATGTTACAAAAGATTTCTATTTCAGATAAAGTCTGTTCTTCTGAACTTCGTATTCATCAAAGAACCTGAAAAAAGTTGTACTCAGCTTATTTCAACATAAAAAAATTAATAATGCATGTTTTTTGAGCAGCAAATCAGAATATTAGAATGATTTCTGAAGGATTATGTGTCTGGAGTAATGATGCTAAAAATGCAGCTTTGAAATCACAGGAATAATTTTTTTTAAATATATTTAAACAGTTATTTTAAATAGTAAACATAGTAAAAAATATTTCAAAATGTTACTGTTTTTGCTGTACTTCAGATCAAATAAATGCAGGCTTGGTGAGCAGAAGAGACTTCTTTAAAAAACATTAAAAATCACTGTTCAATAACTTTAGTGTAAGTTCACTTTTTTTTTTTTTTTTTATAGGATCGACCAAGAACAATTGGTACACAAACTGTACACGTTATCATGCAAAGAAAGCGTTTACATACGGTAGGCTTAAAGGCAAAGCAGGAAAAACTGCCTTTTTAACACTATGAATAATTATAGAGAAGGCAGAAAATGTACAGTATTTTTTTTTAAATTATGACTTTTTTAGGTGTAGACAACTTTACTAATAATACAGACCTCAGTGAAAGAAAATTATATAACTCAAACATGAATAAATATGACCCCTTTAAATATACATGTGGGATTTTCCTGCTGAGCCTGCAGCTCAAGTGTAGATCCATCTTTTAATTCTAACCCTGTACTGAGACAGTCTGAACTCTCCTGCTGTTTAAACAGTCTCTCAGTGGGTCGCTTTATGCATTTTTATCATAACAAATGGGAAAGCTTTATTACTCCTGACACAACTAGATTAAACAGGATACGTGGTGTTACAGTACGTGCTTATATTTTACATGTGTATATTCCTCAATGTCTCATTTAAATGCACTCTATTTACGGCACCTGTTCTCTTTTTTCTCACTGTTTCTTACTTCTCTATCAGGATCTACACTCTGGTCCGTATTGTGAATGTAGAGAAGCGGAGAGATTCGGCCAGAGGCAACCGTTATTTGATGGAGCTGTTGTTGATGGAAGGAGGGAAAAGACTGGTGCGCCTGTCTGACTACATCTATCTGCTGTTGCACCGTAGTCGATTTGAGGAGGGAATTGAGAGCAGAGAGGGAACTATGCCTTCATCCCACCATACACCCTCCAAAAACCCACTGCCCAGTGGCTCCAGTACCCAAACACACACTACTACACCCTGGAGCACCAGCTGGGCCAAACCCCTGCTCTGCCAGCCATCCATGTTAGAATGGAGACATGACGTGATGGTACACTTTGTAGTACCAGGTATTTAAAACGAATATGAATTGCTGTATATGTGTATTTATCAAAGCAATGCAAATACCTGCAGTTTCATAGCCACTTATCTGAGTTGTCTTCTGTGACAGTAAAGAATCAGGCTCGCTGGGTGCAGCAATTTATCTCAGATATGGAGCTCCTGCACCGTGAGACAAAGGATGAGAATTTTAGCGTGATCATCGTAGACTTCCAGAGCGATGACATGGATGTGGAGCAGGCACTGAAGGAGAGCACTGTACCCAGGTGAATACTGAGTTCTTGTGTCTTTCCATTTTTAGCTGAGCACCTGCAGAGCAGAATCCCTGCATAGATCTTCACAGGAGGATTCCTGCATTAGAAGCTCTACCTTCATGTGAGTCCTGTTTTTGGGCTCACATACTGTTTGAACCTGAGGAAAACAAACTTTTTCTCTCTCTGTTTGTGTTCCTGTTCTGGCTTTTTGTGTGTAGGTATGAATATCTGAGACGTGAAGGGAACTTTGAGAGATCGTCTGGATTACAGATGGGTGTGGACACCATAGAGGTGAGAAAAGACTAAAAGAGTAGGCGTTTGTTTGAGAATTTTCGTTTCATTTTTGAGTTTTAATGGTGACCTGTGCCCCTGTAGGTGTCAGCAGAATGTGTCTGTTAAGTTCCAGCTCCCCACAGATCATTTATTATATCATTTTAAAAATGCCTATTTGAGTGGAAGTAGAAACGTGCTGTTTTCGTGCATGTCTCTTTAAATGCAAATGACCTACTTCTCCAGAATAGGACTGTGCCTTTACAGCTCCTACCTCAGATATTGCGGCAAAAAATATCTGTTTGGTTTTGATTATCATGTCTGCTGTGCTGAAATCATGCGTTTTAAAGCCATATTAGTTTAAAATTCTGGCATAAAGTTTTCTGAGCGCACACATCCAAAGCACATCATGTGAGTACTAAACTAAGTTCTCTTTCATGTCTTATTGCGCTTAAACTGTCAAATACACACAAGTATATGTTAAAAATACACATGATTTACGAAAACAGTCGGTTATGTCTGTGAAGGCAAACAGCTAGGAAAGAGTCACGTTTATATTAGATCTGTGTGGCAGCAGCGTAATATACAGTAAATAAACAAATAAATCCACTGCTCTATTGCCTCCTGTGAGTTTGGGACTCTAAACAGTGTTCTGTATAGTGTTCTGTATTATATATATATATATATATATATAGACAAAATAAGAAAAATTGTACACATCTTCATTCTGTTCAAAAGTTTACACCCCTGGCTCTGCACTGTGTTGCGTTTCCTTCTGGAGAATCAGTGAGTGTTTTAACCTTCTGTAATAGTTGCATATAAGTCCCTCAGTTGTCCTCAGTATGAAAAGCTGGATCTCAAAATTATACAGTCATTGTTGGAAATACACAAAAATGCTGGAAAACCAAATAATTTGTGGGACCTTTTTCTGAAGAGCAGTGTGTAGTTTAACTGTTCAGGACAAACAAGGACTCGTGAACAGCTATCACTAAGACAAACAAACAAACAAAATAAACACAGCTGTGGATTATTCAGGTAATTACATTATTAAGAATCAAGTGTATGTAAACTTTTGAATGGTGTCATTTTTATAAATTCAGCTATTGTTTTCTCTTGTGGACTATATGCAAATGTATTTTACAAGAAATAACTTATTCAGGTCAGTACTAAATAAAAAATAACTTGCATTTTGTATGATCCCTTTTATTTGATAAAATAATTTAACATTTTGCAGATTCTGCAAGGTGTATGTAACCCAGGGGTCTTCACACTCGGTTTAGCTCCAAACTTAATCAAACACACCTGAACTAGCTAAGAAAGGGGTTAATAGGTATACTTGAAACTTCCAGGCAGGTGTGTTGGGGCAAGTTGGAGCTAAACTCTGCAGGACACCGGCCCTCCAGGATCAAGTTTGGTGACCCCTGATGTAAACATCTGACTGATAAAAAATTGGTTGCACAAAGCAACACTGGTGACTGTGTAACATGTAATTTCCAGGACAGTCACAGCATAGTGTTCCTGTGTGATCTGCACATCCACTTCCCTCACAATATCCTGGAGACCATTAGGAAGCACTGTGTGGAAGGCAGACTGGCCTTCGCACCCATCGTCATGAGGCTGGACTGTGGGAGCTCACCTCTGGAGCCTGATGGTAAAACATATACACAGACACATTAAGAGACAGCTGCTAAATACATACAAACGCATATGTTTAAACACCAGTTGTGCATAATGTGTCTGATTCTATTTCTTGCATATCCTGTTTGTTTTAAACAAGAGTCAGATTGCTCTCTTTTAGACATAATGTCTAGCAGTTTACTTATTACCTTTTTTCACCTTAATGCACTGTGGTGAATAATAGTATACATTTAATACAAAAAATTCATAGTAATTTGAAAAGTTGTTTAAATTGATGTGTAGAGTAACTGCTATAGCAAATACATTCACTTGTATTGAAATAAATATGAAAATATTCACATTTTTTATTCACCAGTTGTATTTTACCACAGGCTGGATTGAAATGTGATATTAAAAGCTGATTGTTAAAAAGGTTACATCTGAATGTAATTGGTTATTTATACAGAGAGAGGACAGTTTAATTTATTTTCATATTTGCCTTTGTCAAACACATTTTAGCCAAAAACAGATTTGCATATTTATTCAGATTGGTCAATATACTGTATGCATCAGGCTGTCAGCCTCCTCTGGCATTTTGGAAGCAATTTCCCTCACTTAGACTACTGCACATGAATTGACAAATAAAATTGCTTTATACAATATATGCATCTAGGTTATGCACGCTGGTATGAAATTCATGAAACACTATTTTTTGCTAAATTTGTTTAGAATAGAGTTTTAAGAGACTGAGAGATCTCCCCTGTTGCTGTACATTTATCCAATATCTCTGATTTTCACACACAGGCTTTTGGGAAGTGAATGGCTTTGGCTTGTTTGGAATTTATAAATCTGATTTTGATAAAATTGGTGGGATGAACACGGAGGAGTTTAAAGACCGCTGGGGAGGAGAAGATTGGGAGCTGCTGGACAGGTAATTGCATTCATTCTATTGGGAATGCCAGTTTGTTCTGGTAATATTGTGTAGTGTCATTACTTAACATTAGCTAAAACATTAATAAACATTAACAATGAGTTAAAACATTTGTTACATTATTTTTAAATCTTTGTCAACACTGATTAATAGATTTTTTTAACCTTTTTTTTTTTTTTGAACATGGAAACTGCATGTTTGAGCTGTTTTTTGAATACATTGCAGAACTATTGCCCTTTAAAGCAAAACTAATATGACTACTATCTAGACATTTTGTTCAAACAGTCTCTTAGACTATTATCTTTCCTGACAGACAGGTGTAGCTTAACTATGAATGTGAGAATGTGAAATTTAATATCAAACCAGTCAAGACTTAGTTCCAGTGTTGGTGTAACTACTGTGTTCCTCCATCACATCTTCTCTCAGGGTTCTGCAGAACGGACTAGAGGTAGAAAGACTGCGACTGAGAAACTTCTACCACTATTTCCACTCCAAACGGGGTATGTGGAACATTCCTATTAAAAGACCATCTCAAGGATAACGGAAGGGCAGAGAGGACCCTGCTGTTGTTTCTGGCTGGCATAGTGTGTGTGGTTGCCATTTCTGCCCCAGACGACACTCAGGGGAACATGGGCCTGCCACCATGTGTTTGACGTGAGCGCTGGAGTTTGATGAACAAGATTCTCTCAAGGGCTTTGCCAAGTTCATTCAACTTGATGGGTAAAATATGAATCTATGAAGACACCAGGAGAACGCTAACAGTGGATAATTCAAGGCATATGCACAGAGACATTTTAAAATGCTTCTTCGCCAATCTTAAAATTTAAAAGAGATGTGACAAGAGGCAGTTGTCTAATATTCTGCAGTTTGTCTCTTTATTTCAAACGTACTGAGTAGTTTTAAATAGCGGAGGTTTATTCAAAGTACTTATAATGGTGCCAAAATATAAAGAGTGTTAGACTTATACAGTAATACAGATGAGTTATGATGAAGGGATAATTTCTGTGAAATTGTTTGTAGAGGATGTAGGTATGTACTTTTTCCCTGTTAAAATTTCTTATTTTGAAGAATAAATAAAGTTCATTAAAATGAGTCTTGTTCAGATATTAATCCATCTACTAACCACCACACGAGGGCATACACGTGCATCTAACAGATGCAAGAACATTTTGCCTCTTTAGTATTAGTATACTGCTTTGTATTAACCCAGTATTAATGAGTCAATACGGTGATGGCATTGTATATATTTTTTAAATTATTATTAAAGTTTACTTTTATATATAGTGGTGTGGATTAGTTACAGAGTGTGTTTAGATAGAATTAAAAAAAAATCGTTCAAAGACTAAAAACTCAAAATTTGCGGCATGACCGAACTCTTTGTCCTAGTTAGAAGAACCATTATGTGTCCTCACTTTGCACTGAACTGCGCGCACGCTGCTTGTGTCTGATTGGCTGAGAGAACGCTGTGCGCTGATTGGACGAAACTTTTAGCTGTCAAAAGTTTCTCTGACCAGCGTGGGTCATACCGCACAGGATTGCCCCTGGGTGCAGATCTTCAACCCAAGAGCTGTGATTAACGATGGACGTGCGTTAACTTAAGTCAAGGAGTTTGTTTTTGCGCTGCGTGTTTACTAACCAGAAAAGGAGTGCACCTCCTAATAAGTCCTATATATTGGAAAACGTGGAATATCACTCCACTTACAAAAGTAAAAAAAGATATGGCAGCCTTGAGCAATACTACTTTGAAGACTTTAGAGGATCTGACTCTGGACTCTGGATATGGAGCCGGTGATTCTTACAGATCCCTCAGCTTGTCCTCTTCCAAGTCCAACTCGCAGGCGCTCATCAGCTCTGCACAGCGAGGAAACTGGTGGAGCTATACGGACTCCATGAACAGCAGAAACAACAGCTGGGACACGGTGAACACGGTTCTTCCTGAAGACCCAGAAGACATCTTCTCCAAATGTCCGAGGTTACCAGAATTAGAAGAGTTCCCTTGGACAGATGAAGAGATCGATGTTGTCCTGCGTAGAGTTGCTGGAGAGGGACTGTGTTTTACTCCAGAGAGCGTCAGGAGTCTGTCGGTGCTTATGCGCAGAGCTTTATTGCGGATCTCCAGAGAGGCGCAGAGATTGAGTGTCGTCCACTGCAGGTGCACGCGGTTCGAGGTGCAAAGCGCGATGAGACTGGTCATGAGCTGGGCGCTGGCGGAAAGCTGCGTTTCGGCCGCGGTCAGAGCTATCTCACTGTACAGCATGAGCGCTGGAGAGGTCCTGCGCAAGAGCAAGTCCTCCCGCTGCACTCTGAGTTTGTCTGTCGGACGCTTTTTCCGCTGGATGGTGGACACTCGCATCTCGGTGCGCATTCATGAGTATGCGGCCATCTGTTTGACCGCTTGCATTGAAAATCTAGTGGAGGAAATTGGGCTCCGTGTGCTGGCGGCGCAGAGCGGGATCAACACCTCTCCGGTGACCGCTGAGGCGCTGGAGGCTGTCGTCAGCAATGACGCGGAGATATTTGGTCTCGTACAAAACTACGAACATCTCATCTGCGGGAAGAACGCCAATGGTAAGACACTAATTAAACAATGCAAACAGTTTACAGTGTCAATATAGAGTTGTTCAGGTTTGTAGCACTAAAAACAATGGTAAAGACTAATTAATCGAATATAAAAATAGTTAACACTTGACAGTGTCCATGTAGAGTTGTTCAAGTTTGTAGCACTAAAACCCGGAAAGAAAGTTGCATTTGGAGCACTTCGGTCTTCTGGGAATTTCCTATGGTGGTTGGTTATAGATTTAGGGCCAGCGGTTCGTTTTATTTGTAGAGAGTCTGTTTTCAACCCCGGGGCGTGAAAACTTTTGAACAGAATGAAGATGTATATATTTTTCTTATTTTGCCTAAATATCATATTTTTTCATTTAGTACTGCCCTTTAGAAGCTACAGAAAATACTTGTTTCCAGAAGACAGAATAAGTTAAATTTACCCTGATCTTCAGATTCAAGAGGTTTTCACTCCCCGGCTCTTAATGCATTGTTTTTCCTTCTGGAGCATTAGTGAGCGTTTGAACCTTCTGTAATAGTTGCATGAGTCCCTCAGCTGTCCTTCAAAAGATGAATCTCAAAATCACACAGTCATTATTGGAAAGGGTTCAAATACACAAAAATGCTAAAAAACCAAAGAATTTGTGGGACCTGAAGGATTTTTCTGAAAAACAGTGGGCAATTTAACTGTTCAGGACAAAGAAGTGACTCATGAACAACTATCACTAAACAAAACAAAACAAAAAACAAACAAAAAACCTCCAGCTGTTAATCATTCACGTAACAACACAGAATCAAGTGTTTGTAAACTTTTGAATGGGGTAATTCTTATAAATTCAACTAGTATTTCCTCTTGTAGACTATATGTAAATGTCATTTTATGTGCATTTTGTATGATCGCTCTTATTTGGTAAAATAATTAACATTTGCAGGTTCTGCAAGGTGTATGTAAACTTTTGACTTAAACTGTAAGTAATTCCAATAGGTAACACAAATATATAATTAGAAGTGGCCCTGCAAAATAATTACATTTGTAATGTAACATGATCTCTATATGTAAAATACAGCAAAGTATTCTTCTTATTATTATGTTTACAGAGACAAATGTGTGATTTGATTAGATTCTGAGTCTTTGAAAGGCACCTTGATCTTGGTCTCAGTGAAAATACTAATTATCTTTTTCACTTTCATCTTATCTCAAAGAGCGGTGTCAGCTTTGCGTAATTATGCATAAACTAATGTCAGAAAAGCAAGTCTCACCACAAATCTGATCATTATGCATGACAACTCAAGGCCCAGTGATGCATTGCCTTCGGTGCATCGTACAATAAACTGTTTGGGTTAATAGAAGAAAGTCATATTTGCAATCTTTTGACACAAGTGATAGGCTTGTCAAATTTGTGCATCCATAATTTTGTTGTAGACTGTCATAAGTAATACAGATTACATTTTAGCTAAACATGTAATGTTTCAGCCTTGCTGTGTTATACTTGCTGTATCTGTATTTGTTTTAATTCCACAGTTGTCTCCGTATCAGAACGTACTGATTAAATGGTAGGTTGCATATTATAAATGAGGTTTAGCTGTGGCTGCACATCCCAATGGGCACACGCATTTCCAGAAATGCACAAAAAGCTCATTGTTCTACACTAAACCATCCACAAGTCGTGCAAGCTGTGGAAAATAAGCAGAAACAAGTGAGAGAGGCCAGACTGAGAACAATGGAAAGCCATCACACTCTCCCTCTGGTTTAAATCATTCCGTTGGTCGTCTCTGACAGGGCAGCCCATATGAAGCTGATCTGCTTGGCACTGTGCAGAAAGAATGTCTTTTGGGGACAAGAAAGGAAATGATGTTTTCATTTTCATACCCTTAAGGAAGAAAAGTAAGAGTTCATTGATATCCCGTGGGATTGAAATTGAAACCATCAAGCTGCCGTAATGCCAACAGCAGCACACAAACTACTTACTACGGAGTATATCAATACCTACTTCACTTAGTACATCAGAATGTGGTAGCTATTAACATCTTGCTGTGTGTGGTTTTTACTTCGCACTCTGTGTTTTTTATTGGCATGTATGGTCCCGTAAAAGAACCTTCAACATTCATGAAACCTTTAAGGTTCTTTAAAGTTGAAAAAGGGTCTTTAGATTATTAAAATGTTCTTTTGGAACGTTTATTTTCAAGACTGTAGGTGTAGTTCAGTCACCCCTTTCGGAGGCATAAGCTTAGAAATGTATTAATCCGATTCACATGTACACACTCAGTGTGATTGATGTGACAGTGCACTCATGCTCAATCACCCATGGCTGGTAAAGTTGTTTTGCACACTTATACTGAGACACAGCTGACCTGTGTGATACTGAGGCTTAGAAACTCAGCAGTCACATGCCATCTTATGAAGCACACTTCACAGATCCAGCTTTTGGATACAAAATGTTACGTGCATATACATATCGGTGTGTCAATTTTAAATTTGATTCATCTGAGAGAAATAGTACTTTTTATTTAGAGAGAGCGAGAAGAGACTGAAGGCTGGCATATAGGCTTTCATGTCAAACACCCTTGTCTCACATGCTGAGCAGAACCACATCTGGAACTGTTTAGTGCTGCACAGCTTAAATGACAGAAAAAGGCCTATTTCTATTGTGAAAGCTACTGTGGTCTTGTTCTTTGGTCTCTATGCATTTGTCTACACAAACTGCCTTGGGCAGATGGCATCAGAAGTGTGAATTATGATGCATTGATACTAGGTTGCCAGGTCTCCACAAAACATAATACCCACTTTTTGGAATTTGTTTGTTTTTTCAATATATTATTAGGTCAGGATAGCAAATGGTTTGTTGGTTTTTTATGAATTTACAACCGTGTTGCCGCAGGCCAAAGGGAAAATCCCAGCTGAAAATATATACAACCCACCAGTGGCTGACAGGGGGTGATTTTTAAAAACAAGCATCTTTTCAGAATGAGAGAGCACAGGAGGGAGAACCTTGGAAAATGTTGCATAAATAGCCACAAAATGTATTGCATCAATGGCCCACACGTCTATTTAGCTCTTGCCTGCACTAACAACTTTTCATAGCATTAAAGCTAGTTTACTAAAAGAACCGTTTTTCAGTTCTTGATTGTATTTGATCATTTTATCTCTGCAATTTTAGGCGGAGGTTAACTGCAGTCACAGACAAGCCTTCAAAATAAACAAGCTAATAATGGCCATTATGACTCAGCCATGCAAGATGTCAAACGGAAACATGTTATTCTTTTGCAAGGAAAGCGATAGGGCCCTTGAATAAATAGTATGATTTAATTGAGGTCCCCACTTGGCTTTAATGACGGACAGGACATAAAAGAGCTGGTCAAATGAGGGGATGCAGGTGAGACACAGTTCACATCAGATTGGCTCTGTGCAGCGTGAGAGCAGTCCCACTGAATGGGGTGTTGAGTTTTGGTCTGTGTGTGGAGCCTTGTAATCATCATTGGTTAATTATCCTCATAAAACTTTCCGCCCACACAGCCCAGTTTCTTTGAGCTTGACTACAAACCGCAGAAATTAGAGCATTTCCCAACCATGGTCATTTAAAACTCAAGCGTGTTTAAAAGGCTGAACTTTTTTCGTAAGTAAGATTATTCTCTCTACTTTACAAAGATTTTTCTCGGAAGTCCAAAATGTCCTCTGGGAATATTTAGAAACCCTTTCTGTACAGAAAAGCGAGTATTTCACACAAGGTCTGTGCTTTGTGTTTGCACATGTAGTCTTTGAGTGCTATTATAAACATCGTCTTGAGGGTCTCACTTGGGCCCTCAAGCACCTAGAATGGACAAATGCTTTCTATAAGGAGAGGAGAAGGTGCCTTCCAAGAGCATGCAATGACAGCTGCTCTGTGTGCAAGTTGACCTTCCTCAACTCCCCAGCATGCCTGCCTGGATCCATTAGCATCTGTTCCAAAGAGGTGTTACTTAGTCTAAATTCAGGGTGGCCAGTAATGGACTTCATTGACTTTAGATTCATCAGTTCTCATTGTTGATTTCTGGTCAGATGTTAAAGGGATTAGTCACTCAAAATGGAAATGCTGTCATCATCTCATTCCAAACCTGTATGACAATCATTCTTATGTGGAACACTGGTAATCAAAGAACATTTTGATGACTATTGACTTCCGATTGAATTTCCGGTAGAAATTCTCCCACGGCCCGGTAGTGGGTCATGACCCAGTGATTGGGTACCTCTGGTCTAAACAGCCCGGATATCATGTGATATCCACAAAAAAACTGCATATGCTGGTTAGGTATGTTTTGATGCTGGTTTATGCTGGTCCTTTGCTGGTTTATGCTGGTCCTTGACCAGCTAAGGACCAGCTTAAACCAGCATCAAAACATACCTAAACCTGCATGTTTATATCCTGCCAGGATGGCATCTAGTAAAGAGAGAGAACAAAGATGCAGGTCTTCAGAAGTTTTATTCGTCCACAGGCATCTTCCCAATTTATTTCTCCTCTTCTTATCGCTAGGAAAAGCAGTGAAGACTTACATCGCTTCTCTTGTTGCTCTTTGATTGAAAATTACAACCAGAAGCCGCACAATGTGGCAGTGTATCAGTATTTTATTTTCCGAGTTGCTTTTTCCGAGTTGTGTTGTGGTAAAAGTAGCTACAGGTAGCCCCCGTAGCTCACAGAGTGACATTTTATGTCATCAAAGTAATATCGTCCCCCACCATAGTCCAAAAATGCATAAATAACGTAAACATTTCATGGGTTTTCTACTACATATGTCAATAAGAGACTTAATTATGTTACATTAAGCCACACAAGTTTTAATACACGGGGTTCCCTTTAAGAGAGGAAACACTTGTGGTTTGATTTACATCAAACAAGAGCTAAATGTATGTAGGAATGTAGCTTTTTATGATACAGCATAAAATATTTTATGGGGCAGCTTCATTGTTTTGTTACTACAAGCATCAAATCACTTTTTCTTACATAAAAGCTTGCAACTGAAAGAAACTGTTTCCTTTAGCACCCCATTAATCTAAATATATGTATAAAACTAGAAATTTTACACATTGTTAATGTTTAAAGAACAATGTACCTTGGAGCTTTTTCACAGAAGAAGCACTAATATGAGTAAGTATACGCTGGGGAACACCATATGGCTCTCCATAGCTCCTAACAGCCCATAAAAATCACTGCTAATCAGTCATTTTAAGAATACAGTCTAACTTGAGTCACTCTGCACCTCTTTGTTCCACCATTAACTGTTGAAGTGGGTGTCAAACACCATTTTACCCTCTGTTACAGGTGAGTGATACCTTATATTAGCATGTTTCTTAGCTTGGGTGAATGTAATGATGGGGGTGTTTAGTGAATTGAATGTGATTTAATCAACACCTTGTTGAAAAGTCATTTCAGAGGGTTAATAGAGGATAATTAAGCATCCTCATTGTGTTCCTTGAGCAATGTATGTGGATTCTTTACCATAGAGTGCAACTTAATCAAGTGTGTGTCATCACAGCAATTACACACAGTGATTTATTTAGCAGTATCTGTTTGCCTTGAGTCTTGACACCCATCATGTTTTATGGATTAGCTCTGGATGATTAATGTTATAATGCTGTCTCTCTCCTCGACATATCCCATGCTTACCAAACCCTCCAACTTTGATTAATATTGCAGTCTGACAAGCTAAATTACATTAAAATCCTCCTCAACGATAACCCTGTTAGTCTGCGAAGCCCAATGAATAGTCTGTAAGTAATTAAGCTATCATTTAGAAAGAGATTGTGTCCTCCATTCAACCCCCAGATCAGGAAATCCACTTTATAGCCATGACATGTTTTGAAAAACTGCTACAAAAATACTTTGCAATTGAAATTACTGCCTCGGTGGAAACTGGCTCAGGGGTTTATGGGTGAGAGAAGCGGGCAGATGGAGATCCTGTGCAGCGCTGAGTTACTGTAGCTCTGCTTTTTCCATCTTTCACAAGATTGAGGCTTCAGAGTGAATTCTTGGATATGGATTGCAGCTCTCAAACAGGCTGCTCTGATACAGACCAGGCTGTCAATCTGTTTTAGTTATAGTTTGAGTGATGTCTAAAGGATAAAGTGAGAGGATGTGATGAGTGACCTGTCTGTCAGTCACAGAGATCATCCATAAATGAGTGATTCAGTTAGTCGAGCTTTTCCACTATGATAATTCTAAAGAAAAACCTCTAAATAGTTGGGATTTATACTCGGGAAGATACTTAAAGGAATAGCACATGCAAAAGTGAAAGTTCTGTTATTAATTACTGATGTCGTTCTAAACCCATAAGACCTTTGTTCATCTTCAGAACGCAAATTAAGATAAATTAATAATTAAGCTTTTAGACCCTGCGCAGACAGCAATGCAACTACCACATTCAAGGCACAGTAAGGTAGTAAGGACCTCCTTAAAACAGTGCATGTGACATCAGTGGTTCAACCTTAAGAGAAGAAACTTATGGTTGAACCATTGATGTCACATGGACTATTTTAACGATGCTACTACCTTTCTGAGCCTTGAACGTGTTAGTTTCATTTCTGTCTATGCAGGGTCAGAAAGCTCTCGGATTTCATCAAAAGTATCTTAATTTGTTTTCCAAAGATGAAGGTCTTACGGGTTTGGAATAATATGCGGGTGAGTAATTAATGACGTTTTCATTTTTGGGTTTATTCTTGAGGAACAGTATAGATTTGACTGCATTGACATTATACAAAGAGTGCAAAACTTAAACTGAACTGAGCTGAATAAAGACACTTTTGTCTTCTTTAGAGGTGTTGATGAATTTTGAAATATCAAAACCAAATTGAATTAACATTGAAGAGACCTGAGCTGAGTAACATTACACTTGTCTTCTATAGAGCTGACTTTAATTGAATTTAGCTTGTTTCATAATTGATAAACTTTATAGTTACAGTTGAGGTCAAAAGTTTACATATACACCTTGCTGAATCGGCAAAATGTGAATTATTACCAAAATAGGAGGGATCATACAAAATGTGTGTTATTTTTTTATTTAATACCTGAATAAGATATTTCACATAAAAGATGTTTACATATAGTCCACAAGAGAAAGTAATGGTTAAATTGATAAAAATGACCCCGTTCAAAAGTTTACATACTGTTTTGTTACCTGAACGATCCACAGCTGTGTGTTTTTGTTTTTTTTTAGTGATAGTTGTTCATGAGTCCTTTGTTTGTCCTGAACAGTTAACCTGCCTGCTGTTTTTCAGAAAAATCTTTCAGGTCCCACAAATTCTTTGTTTTTCAATATTTTTGTGAACCCTTTCCAACAATGACAGATCCGTCTTTTCACACTGAGGACAACTGAGGGTCTCATATGAAATTATTACAGAACATTCAAACGCTCACTGATGATGCAGAAGGAACCTGATGCATTAAAGGCCGGGGGTGAAAACTTTATGAATTTGAAGATCAGGGTAAATGTAACTTATTTTGTCTTCTGGAAAACATGTAAGTATCTTCTGTAGCTTCTGAAGGGAAGTACTAGATGAAAAAAGTTTCAAAAAGAAAAAAATTCAAAAGTTTACACCCCAGGTTCTTAATGCATCGTTATTCCTTCTGAAGCATAAGTGAGTGCTTGAACCTTCTTTGAAACAAACTGTATTGCATAAAGCGCTATATAGGGTGCCTTGACTCTCTATTTACATGAAGCTACTGTGCACCTATTTTATATTATCAAGTCATTTGGCTTTTATGTGTGCAGTTTTTCCAAATGTTTTATAGCTGCAACTGTAAAGCAGTTTCATCTTTCAAACTTTTAAATCAAAAGTGCCTCTAATTGAAAAATCATCTTTATATTCTTAGAAGCTGAGTTGAATAAGTGATGTTTTGGCAGTAGCATGCCGGTGAAACCCTGTTGACGCTCTTGAATTTGAGTATGTGAACACCTGGAGCAGCGGCACCATGCCAAGATCTGCATGATGTTTAACTTTTTCATTATGAAGACTGTTAAACTCCAGGAGCTTCTCATTCTAGAAAGTTCTATTGCGCTCAGGTTACTATTGCCGCAGTAGGAGAGCCATCTGCTTTATGAGCCACCCACCGTTTCAATTATAATCTTGAGTTCATTCTCTTTTTACTGGTTTAAGTTTGTCATAAACTTTAAACGAAATATTACAATAAAGGTTACATGACGCTGAACATATATTGGATTTATTGCTTTCAAGCACTTTTATTAGGTGAAAACAGCAAAGGAAAGAAAGTAGGCCAAGCTTGTTACAAGTAAATCTTTTGACCTTGTATTTCCCTTGTAAAAGCAAAGCTCTTCCACTGAGTTGGGGGTTGCGTCTTAAATCAGGAGCAGAACGGGATGCAGGAAGTTGTTATTATCATCACTTTGTGGTCTGCCCTCTGGAGAGGGGAAATCTTGGCAGAAATGGTCCGTGTGCACAGTCACACACAACTAGCAGGGCACCTCCCCTTTACCGCTTAGAGATAGCAGTCAGCGCTCCATGTCCTCAATCAACAAGCACTTCCAGTACAGCACCTAGTAACACAAGGGCTGATTGACTCTGGCTCTTCAGCACACTTGTGCCATTGTGCCCTGGGTAGAATGGTGGTGTTGTGGGAGCGCGTGACAGAGTGACTGGACTACTGTGTTCACACCATATTACCTGAGCCAAATCAGGCAACCAAAATGGGTTGATCACTCATATTTAAGCAAATTAGTGTGGTTACCTTCGGGCTTGCGATTGAAAGGTTTCTTTCAGCATTTTCTTAAGGGATTTGTTCTCTGTTGGAGAACACCTTTGAATGAAAGAACTGGACAGTTATTGAACACAACAAATGGATAATAAATCTTAGTGTTAAACAATGCGAAATGGTTTTAAAGTCAAAGTTTGGTCGTTTAACACATTGCAGAGCAATGGAGTAAAGCAGATATTAAAGATTGATTTAATTTATCTGTATCAATGAACATTTTTACGTTTTTTGGATTTACTTTTTGCACACCTATTTTTACGTTTAGATTACTTTTTCTATACTTCAACTGTTAAATGTAATCTTAGCAAATCTTAAAATGACTATCCAATGATAATGAGTGATGCATAAATCACTAGTAGCATTTAAAACAATTGATTTTAATTTATTTTCAACTCATTTAGACACAGTATTACAAATAGTTTGTTATTGGTTATTGAGCATAACATGACAATAATTAATGTTTAATCATTAATATGTTAAAAATTATTAATAATTACTTTGGTGAGCATTACCTTTTAAAGATTTTTTCACTTAAATTGAGTAATGCCTTTAACTATGGAAGCCTGTTTCTGTCACTGAATAATAATAATAAAAAGACTTTTTATCTCACAATTCTGACTTTTTTTTCAGAATTGCGAGATATAAACTTACTCAGAATTGTAAATTTATCTCTTGCAGTAGTGACTTCTTTTTTTTATCTCACAGTTCTGAGAACAAAATATGAATTGCGAGATATAAACTGAATTGCATGTTTATATCTTGAAATTGTGACTTTTTTTGCAATTGCAAGTTTTTGTCATGCAATTCTGACTTTTTTCTCAGAATTGTGAGATATAAACTTGCACTTGAGAGTTATAAAGTCAGAATTGCATTTCTGAGAAATAAAGTTGAAAAATAAAGTCATAGTTCTGAGAAATAAAGTCAGAATTGCGAGATATAAACTCACAATTCTGATTTTTTTCTCGCATTTGCGAGTTTACATTGCAATTCTGAAAAATAATGTTCCAATTCTGAGAAATTAAGTCAGAGTTGCAAGATCTTTTTTTTTTCTGAGCAAATGCTCATAATTGTGAGATATAAACTCGCATTTGCCCAGAATTGGGAGTTTATATCTTGCAGTTGTGACTTTTCTCTCGCAATTGCGAGTTTGTCATGCCATTCACAGAATTTCAAAAGGTCAAAAGGTCAGAATTTCAACTTCTGACTTTATAATTCACAAGAGAAAAAAATCTGAATTGTAAGATAAAGGGTCACAATAACATTTTTTCTTTCTTTCTTTTTTTAAAGATTTATTTTTTGTCATTTTTGTATAGAACAGATCAGATATGACAGGAAGCAAAGTGGGAGAGAGAAACGGGGGCCGGGATCAGGAATGGTCCTCAAGTCAGGATTTGAACACAGGACACCCGTAGCGCAAACACACTACATGTCAGCACGCTTTCCACAAGGCTATCGGCGCCAACACTTTTTTTCTTTCTTTTTTTATTCAGTGGCAAAAACGGGCTTCCATACTTAACAGTCCGGCACCTTGAAAACAAGCATTTTCAGTTTCAGTTCTCAAAATCAATATTAGATGTCTCCGATAGAGTTTTGAAAGCATATACCATATAATTTGGCAGATATCTTTCTGGTTTTATGATCGTTTTCTACAGTACACACATAGTAGAGGTCCATTATATAGATGCAATTTACTCTACCAGGTACACTTGGATTCCCTTCAGTAAATATTGCTTCGATACGCTCATCTCATTTCAAGAGTATTTTCTCCCAGAGCTTCTCTCTCTCTCTCCTTCTCTCTTTCATTGGCAGTGTAACTCCTGGTCAGGCCTATCACTTTCGTATGGATTTCCCAGTCTTCCATCAGTGGTGTGCGTGAGCTCAATTTCTCTCCACATAATGGCAGTGCACACACATTCCCCTCTTCCTCAGTCCGCAATGATGGTAGCAGATGAGAGTGTATGTGCATGTATGTGTGTCTGTGGGAGCGTGCGGCTGCTTATGACGCATGTCATAGCCTCACGGCTGCCAGTATAGACACAGCTAGCTGTGGGAAAGGGAACGGGTGTGTCCTGGATAGAGGGGTTTGGGTCTGTGGGTCCACTGCCTGACCAGCTGCATCACACACCCTGTGGCTCACCCGTACCCATATACAAATCCATCTGGCTGCAGAGCCAAGACTGAACAGCTACGCAGCTCCTACACATGCAAGCCTGCTTTAAATTTAGGGTCTTTGTAAAGACATATTTCTGTATTTTCAGCTGCACTGTATTAGCTAATAATATGATCTGCAGCACATGTGTGTGTCCTCAACTAGACCAGACTGCCTCAGCTCAGGGAATATTCATATGTGGTTATAAACATGTAGTTATATTCTGACTAGACTCAGTACTACAAATGTGCAAAACGTCTTTTTTATACGTATTTTTAACATCAGATTCTGTTCATAAAACAATATTGTTGAATATTGTTGAATCATTTGCTCTGAGGATCACTCTTTTGTGTTTAGGCAGTCGTAGCACGCTAAGCTGAGAATCTGCTGCAGTAGCAAAAACAATACATTGACAGTGGTCAAGCGAGGCCATGGTTCACTCGACTACACAACGTGGCTGTACAATGAGTTTGTTCACCCAAAGCAGTTCAATAACATTTATGCTATAAAAAGTGGCCCCAATAAATCAGGTGGTCAACATCTGGAGAGATATTTTGAGTCATCGTGGCACAGATGAATGTGTGTACTGTACCTTATGAATGGTTTATCGCTTAGCTTGATGAAGAAAACAAATCCCTCATTTGATCCCCATCTGATACCCAGCGAAAGAGAGATCCAGAGGTAAGGCATGGATTTCAAATCAAATAAAAAGGAAGCAAAAAACATCCTGCATTTGGGCTTGATAAATCAGCTGCCAAACATATGATCTGCTCATTATTTTTACTGACTATCATCTTGCACTTTGCTTCTGAAAGCTTGGCAAGGTATCAATTCTGCACTCAAGATAAAACAGATAATATTTTATAACTCTGTGGGGATTGGTGTATTCTTTATGAATTATACCTATGCTGTGGTGAGAAGAAATATATCACCCTGTTGCTGAAAGCCATGTATTTCCAATGACAACCTATATGAGTAAGTGCCAGTGTTAGAGACATAACTGAAAAAAAAAAATCACACTTATGACATTATAATTAATAATTAATCTGCAAAAAATCATCTCCAGGAGTGGAAATGACACTTAGAGACATTTGGAAAAGCAATAAGACATAAGCATAAATAATTGAGCAAGACTGAAGTCAGGAGAAAGAGCTATGTTCTGAGCAGAGGAAGTGATGAGTTATCACACTTCCTCCTCTTATCTTTGTCAGAGACACATACTGTATATGGAAACGATTAGCTTTTGCCTGGCAGTCTGTTTTCTCCCATCCCCCCATAATTATTAGAGTTGCACAACACTGACGCAAGAGTTCACATTTAGAGACACTTGCGATAATAAATAGATCACATTTTAATTGGCTGAATGGTGCTTTGAGTTCTGATTATTTGTTTTAATTGAAACTGTGGTTTCATGTGTAGGTGAGTTGTCCCTGCCTGCCCATTTCAGCCCGTATGCTGAGGGTCCAGACTCAGCGGTGGAGAGCAGAGGGAATGCCTACGCACAGCTGGAGCTCAGGACGCTAGAACAGGCTCTGCTGGCCACCTGTGTGGGCAGTCTCTCTGAACTCAGTAAGTTACAAGCCTTTCAATTCATATTCATCTTTTTTGAAGGACTGGGACAATGTATTACGTATTCTTAGTTTAAACAAACAAATGCGTCCCTGTTGAAAAAACTGTATATGCTGGTTAGGTATGTTTTGAAGCATGGCAGCTGGTTTGAGCTGGTTTAAGCTGGTCCTAAGTAACTAGCTCCTCCTCAGGACCAGCTCATAATCAGTTTAAAACCAGCTCAGGACCAACTAAGGACCAGCTTAAACCAGGTCAAACCAGCTGCCATGCTTCAAAACATACTTAACCAGGTTTTTTTCACGTGGATGAAAATCTTAAGAAATTTAGCAATTCTGGTTCTGGTAACTTGAACTGGTAAAGGTTTCAGTGATGGTTCTTTCAGAACTGTAAAAGACAAATAATTTAGCATTTAAAATGATTGAATGGTTCAATGGTGAATGGTTTTTGATTCACTCAATAGAACCGGTTGTTAAGAGCCATTCATTCAAACTTTTGACCTCAACTAAACTACAGTTGAGGTCAAAAGTTTACATACACCTTGCAGAATCTGCAATATGATAATTATTTTACGAAATAAGAGGGATCATACATGTATTTCCAATGATGTGTACTATACTCAAATACAATACAATACTGTGTTGTTAGCTGAATGATCCAAAGCCGGGTTTTTTTGTTTGTTTGTTTGTTTAGTGATAGTTGTTCATGAGTCTCTTGTTTGTCCTGAACACTTAAACTGCCTGCTGTTCGACAGAAAAATCTTTCAGGTCCCACAAATTCTTTGGTTTTTAAGCATTTTTGTGTATTTGAACCTGAGATCCGTCTTTTCACACTGAGGACAGCTGAGGGACTCATATGCAACTATTACAGAAGGTTCAAACAGTCACTGATGCTCCAGAGGGAAACATGCATCAAGAGCCGGGGGAGGTGAAAACTTTTTGAATTTGAAGATCAGGGTAAATTCTACTTATTTTGTCTTTTGTGAAATCTTCTGTAGCTTTTGAAAGGCAGTACTAAATGAAAAAAAATATGGTATTTAGGCAAAATAAGAAAAAGGTACACATCTTCGCTCTGTTCAAAAGTTTTCACCCCCAGCTCTTAATGCATAATTTTTCCTTCTGGAGCATCAGTGAGCATTTGAACCCTCTGAAATAGAGTTACAGCACAGTATGAAGAATCAATGTAAACTTTTGAATGGGGTCATTTTTGTAAACTCAACTATTATTTTCTCTTGTGAACTATATGTAAACGTAAATGTGAAAAATCTTTTTCAAGTCGGTACTAAACAAAAAATAACTTGCATTTTGTATGATCCCTCTAAATTTGGTAAAATAATTAACATTTTGGCGATTCTGTGAGGTGTATGTAAACTTTTGACCTTAACTGTGTTTGCCTGTACAGTCTGTTTTAGATTCACTAAGAAGAACCGGCTCATAATAGCCAATGATTCTGGAATCATACTACACTGGTCACACTATATTTTTGTTGATTCATTAACAAGAACTGGTTCATAAGAGTCATTCGTGTATTGCACTACACTGTTTGCACTGTATGTTTAAACCCTTTTTTTATATTGATCTGGCCTTTATGATGAAACTATAAGAAATAATCTAATTGGTTTTTCCTTAATAAATGATTAAAGGATAACTCATTCCCAAAAATAAAAAAAATTCTCTCATCATTTATATATAAGACTTGGGCTCAACTTTGAAACACAAATAAAGATGTTTTAATGAAACCCAAGTGATTTCTGTCCCTTGATTGAAAGTCTACACAACCAAAACTTTGATGCTTCAAAAAGTTCATTGTTAATGTAATCCATTTCAGTTGAACAGTTCAAGCCTAAATCTGTTTATCACATAAAGTAATCATGTCCCTTCAGAACATGAAACCACTTGATTCATATGGATTACTTTTTTTAATGCATGGAGGCTTTGATTGCCTAGGCTTTCAACAAATTGATAAAAAGGATAAGAAAATATTAATAAATAAATTTGACAGGTGTTATGAAAGACGAAAAAAGTCTTCAGCTTTCATTTTTGGGTGAACTAACCAAGGTGAAATAGCTTTTCTCAGTCTACTACAAGACAGCAGTTCTCTTTAAGAATTAGGTCACCCATAAAGCACTTTTCTTGTTCTTCTTAAAATTTTAATGTAGAAACACTGCTGTTGTCCATTTTTCATTTCGGTCTATTACTGTCCAGTGAAATGCTATTTTTGCGTGGTTGTTTGTACATGTCGGTAAGACAGCCTGAGACATCTGTACTTTTTAAGTGCTGTTCCTCTAACAACTCGACATTGCAGGCCAACATAGGGGGGTGTGAGTGCCTGAGCTGTGGGCAGTTTGTTTACGCAGCAGACCGCAGTTCAGGATGAGGGAGGGGGGCCGCTGCTCGCATTCACCAGAGAGGGAAACACACTCTCCCTTAGGGGACCAGCAACACTCCTGCAGTTGTTTTGCTGCTACAAGAGCACCTTCTGTTTGGGTCAAAGGAGTAAAAAGCACCTTCTTTATGCTTTATGATTGCAGACACTCATGCAATCGTAAAGCAGCCCTTGTTTAACAGCTAAGGTGCACAAGTGTTCATTAAGGACCACGTAGACCGTATGTGATTGATTGGTTAGATTGTTTCCCACACCTTTCTTTCTCTCATTCACATATTTTTCATTCACATATTAGCTAAAGATTATCCAGCAATAACTAAGTACAAAAGCAGTGAATTTCCATTTAAGGATGAAATGATGTAGCACTGTCGCTGCATTTTCTCAGTCTCATTTCTTTCCTCTGTGATGCTTTTCACATATGGAGGACAGTGTCCACTGTCTTTACTGTAGGCTTCTTTGAGTTTAAGGAGTAAGTCTTTGGCCTGTCCTCATCATATCTTCTCTTTCTTTGGGGAACTGCTTGCGTCTGGATTTCTGCATTGAAAGGCAAAAACAGCAGATTTAATGCCCCTCAGAGTAATTTAGAATAAAGCTCTTAGACGTTTGAGTTTATCTGAATCATCTTCCATTTCCACATTTGGACTTAAACAGATGGGTCTGAAGATATATTTTGCTGTTTTGAAATATGCTTTGTATTGTGTGTTGTCAGCACTTTAAAAGAAAATAACACACAATCGTGCTTGGCCGCACAGCTACTGTCTTTAGTTTATGGGGTTGAACTGGAAACACAGATGGCTTTTCTATATCAGCAGCACATTGTGATGTTGGTGTTTGTCTGCTTTCAGAACTAAAGGTATTTATTGCAGGTCATTTGAAAGGAACTCATTTTTCTGCAGGCTGTATTTTCTTATATGTGTCTTGAAAGAAAGTATTTGACGATATGAGAATTTTTTTTTTTTTATCATTTGTGCTTGAACTTCAAATGTGTGTATGTGCTGTGTTCTCCAGGTGACTTGGTCTCACGTGCAATGCACCATATGCAGCGTTTGGTTTCAGCAAGTCCCAGTCTCAGTCCTGGACGTCCTTTCTGCCTGCAGCCCATTTCCTGGTCTTCAGATGCACTTCACACACTATATTACTACCTACGCAGTCCACAGATGGAGTCACTAGAGAACCCCAACCTTGAGCCACCCAGGATAGCCCTCAGTAAAGAGAGGTGAGATCAATCGACCAGAACCTCTTTTACACATTTAAGAATCCTAAATATTTTATCATCGTTTCCACAAACATATTAAGCAGCGCAACTGTTTTGCTAATAAAAAGAAATGTTTCTTGAGCAGCAAATCAGCATATTAGAATGATTTCTAAAGGATCATGTGACACTGAAAACTGGAGTAATGGCTGCTTAAAATTCAGCTTTGCCGTCACAGGAAAATTTTACATTTAAATAATTAAAAAACAGTGGTAATATTTCACAGTTTTTAATATTTTTCCTCTATGGTTGATCAGGTAAATGCAGGATTTTTTCAAAAACATTAAAAAACTTTTACTTTTAAAAGGAAGACAGTCAAACTTAAAAGTTTACATTTGCAGAATCAGCAAAATGCATGTTATTTTTTTATTTAGTTCTGACTGAATAATATATTTCACATAAAAGACGTTCACATATAGTCCACAAGAGAAAATAATAGCTGAATTTATAAAAATGACCTTTTTTAGTTTGCATACGCTTGATTCTTAATACTCTGATGTTACCTGAATGATCCACAACTGTGTTTTGTTGTTGTTGTTGTTGTTGTTGCTCACTGATGCTCCAGAAGGAAACAAGATGGATTAAGAGCCAGAGGGTGAAAACTTTTTGAATTTGAAGATCAAGGTCATTTTAACTTATTTTGTCTTCTGGGAAACATGTAAGTATCTTCTAAATGAAAAATTATGATATTTATCCAAAATAAGAAAGATGTACACATCTTTTCAAAAGTTTACAACCCCGGCTTTTAATGCATCGTTTTTCCTTCTGGAGCATCACTGAGCGTTTGAACCTTCTGTAATAGTTGCATATGAGTCCCTCAGTTGTCCTCAGTGTAAAAAGATGGATCTCAAAATCATACAATCATTACTGGAAAGGGTTAAAATACACAAAAATGCTGAAAAACCAAAGAATTTGTGGGACCTGAAAGATTTTTCTGAAGAACAGCAGGCAGTTTAACTGTTCAGGACAAACAAGGGACTCATGAACGACTATCACTAAACAAAAAAAAACACAGCTGTGGATCATTCAGGTAACAATGCAGTATTAAGAATCAAGTGTATGTAAACTTTTGAACGGGGTCGTTTTTATAAATTCAACTATTATTTTCTCTTGTGGACTATATGTAAACATCTTTAATGTAAAATATCTTATTCAGGTCAGTACTAAATAAAAAATAACATGCATTTTGTTTGATCCCTCTTGTTTTGGTCAAATAATTAACATTTTGCAAAGTGTATGTAAACTTTTGACTTCAACTCTATATTAGATTTATATGCAGTACAGCTCTTGTGAAAGCAAAGCAAGCATAATCCATTAATTGTCCTTGACACTTATATGCCTTTTTTGAGTGTATTTCTTCTTCTGGTGTTTTCTATGAAATAATTTTATTTTCTGTGAAATTAACTTTTTTCTATGTAGATTATAGACATAATTTGAATTTTACCTTCAGGTCTGTTCTAGTAGAGATGAGACGTCTATACTCTGTGTGGAAACCTTGCTCTGCATTCACATCAGATAATGAATACTAATGTTTTTAGCAGGTGGACAGTTATGGTTGTGAGCATGCTTCACAATCACCGCGCTCCTGGCACAGATACTTGAGAAGAAGAAAACCGCAGAGGATTCGTTCTGTAATATCACACTGATTTGAATTCCAGTGAGACTGTGTCTGTTGAAGACGGCAGATGCTGTTAGACAAATTGTGATTAAGAATGAAGTGCCAAGTTTGTATGTGGTAATGAAAGGCAGGATTGAAAGAGGCTGTGGCGAGCCAAATTCAGCAGCCATTGTAATTAGGCTGTCCTCATTTCTCTCTGATCCAGTTTTGTGCCACCGTTGATCTGCCCTGACCTTCGTTTGATTTAAGTGTGTTTGTGTGCATTTTGGCAAGGAGAAAGAGAGGGGTGAAGTGAGAGATGTTGGTAAATAACTGAGTCATACTATCCCTCTCTCAGGCCTTTTCCTCTTCTTCCTCCTCTGATGGAGTGGATGCGAGTCGCTATGGTCCATGCGGAGCATCGGCGGAGCCTGTTAGTGGACAGTGATGATGTGAGACAAACTGCCCGATTGCTACTTCCTGGACTGGACTGTGAACCTCGACAGCTCAAGTAAGATGTTTCTCTAGCTAAACTGGTAGAGCATTGTGCTGGCAACACAGTCAAGGGTTTAATATCCACATCCTGACAAAAAATATTTGCGACTTTAAATGTGGTTTAATTTGCTTTTGATAAAAGCATCTGCTAAATGTGTAATTGTAAATGAAGAAAAATAAGAAGAATATACACATACTGCAGCAAAAATTTCCGCTTCTCTCCATCTTTACCCAATTAACTTTGTGCTTTGGCTCTCCATCTGTCAGAGAATTTTGCCAAGTTTTTTCTGTTTTTTTTTAAACTCTTTTAAAATCACTCCCTCTTTCTTTTTCTCAGGCCAGAGTGCTGTTTCACCTCCTTTAAACGTCTAGATTCAAAGGCTGCCGCAGACAAGTTTAATTTGGATCTTGGCTTTCGCATGCTCAACTGTGGCCGCACTGATCTGATTGGCCAGGCTATCCAGCTTTTGGGCACAGATGGGGTGAACACAATGGATGACCAGGTGAACCCATAAAGCCTGAACTTCTGAATTATGACACAATAAAAATGTGAGTTAAAGGATTAGTTCACTCCAGAATTAAAATTTCTTGATAATTTACCTAGCCCAGTGTCATCTAAGATGTTCATGTCTTTCTTTCTTCAGTCAAAAAGACATTAAGGTTTTTGAGGAAAACATTCATTTTTGTCCATATAATGGGAGATCATCAGATTGAAGGTCCAAATTGTAGTTTCAATGCAGCTTCAAAGGGCTCGACATAATCCCAGCCCAGGAATAAGGGTCTTATCTAGCGAAATGATCAGTCATTTTCTTAAAAAAAAAAATACAAATTTATATACTTTTTAACCACAAATGCTAGTGTCCTTGTCTTCATTGGAAAGGTCACGCATGACGTAGGTGGACCGACCCAGTGTTTACAAAGCAACCATGCAAAGACTAAGTCAAACACTCTTTACAAACAAGGTAAAACAACAATGTCGGATGATTTTGAAGTTGGAGAAGTACATGGACAAAGAACTAACCATGCGTGACCTTTTTAGCGTGATTATGTAATGCGTGAGATCACAGATGCAGAGCTTGTGCAAAAAGAGCATTTGTGTTTAAAAAGTAAATCTTTTTTTATATATATAATGGCCAATCGTTTCGCTACATAAGACCCTTATTCCTTGGCTGGGATTGTGTAGAGCACTTTGAAACTGCACTAAAACTGCAATTTGGACCTTCAACCCATTGGCTCCCATTTTAAGTCTACTATATTGATACAAATCCTGGAATGTTTTCATCAAAAACCTTCATTTCATTTCGACTGACGAAAGAAAGACATGAACATCTTGGATGACATAGGGGTAAGAAAATTATTAGGAATTTAATTTCAGGAGTGAACAAATCCTTTAATGAGTTAGTTCACCCAAAAATGAAAATTCTGTAATCATTTACTCACCCTCAAGTTGTTCCAAACCTCTATTCCATTAAACACAAAACAAAATATTAGAGTGTTGGTAACCAGATGACAGTAGCCATTGACTTCCATAGTTTTTTTTTCATACTGTCAATTGTTTGGTTAACATTCTTCATTGGTTACCAAATATCTTCTTTTGTATTTCCGCGTTCAAACTCATAAAGGTTTGGAACAAACCTTTAAAGGGGTCATCAGATGCCTATTTTCCATAAGTTGATATGATTCTTTACGGTCTTAATGAAAGGTTAATAACATACTTTGGTTAAAATTTCTCAATAGTAGTGTAAAACAACACCCTTTTTTACCTTGTCAAAAACAGCTCTGTTCACAGCGAGCCGTTTCGGTGCATGTCCCTTTAAATGCTAATGAGCTCTGCTCACCCCACCCCTCTGCTTGTGGGGTGACGAGCAGTTCTCTGAGACTGTTAACTTTAGCCACATTTGTAGTGGAACTTGATAGCACATTATTAGAAAAGGCGATTTAAAAAGATTCATAAAAAACTTATACTCACTTCTTCTCTAGGTGAAGATGGATCAAGAATGATTCATGCAAACATAGACGCATTTAGGTAGATCGGGGGGTGCATTAGCTTCAGAAACAAAAGTAATCCTCTTTGTCTTCAGCAGCACAGATGTGACAACTGTTATGTTCATTATTACATCCAACAACAAAACACCTCAATCACTTAGGAGACATTCGTCTACTAAAACTAAAAGGGCGGGTCTACGCTAGAACACCAGTGTCACTCAACAGATGTGGAAGGGGCATGTGCAGAACTACATCACTCTGCCAAAAATCTGTGAACGGCTTGATCTGAAAAAAAAAGTGGTAATGATTTATAAGGATTATAAAAAACACTGGGTGGATTTTTATCATTATAGGGTGGTTGTGTGCACACACTGCCAAGACACATTTCAGTTCAAACAACATGTAAAAGTGAATTTTGCATTCAATGACAGGTTTTAAAATGATAAAATTACCAAAAAACAAAACAATATAGCAAAAGAGAATGTGTAATGTAATATATTATTATGTTTCAAAATGATTGCTTAATAAAAATGTATTAGTGCTCATTATTAGTGTTTTTTTGTTGTTGTTGAAGTCTGTTTAACCCTTGTTCTCTCTCTCTGTGGGTGTGTAGGGCATGACTCCTCTGATGTATGCCTGCTCAGCAGGGGACGAGGCTCTGGTGCACATGCTCATTGATGCTGGGGCAAACTTGGATGTAGCGGTAATAACACTACTCGCTCAGTCATGCTATATGTCTTGTTCACCTATTTATCTATACCATGGTGTCTAATCTTGCAGTGTCTTGCTCAAAAGCACTGCCTGGAAGTGTCTATTAATCCTGTAGACCTTGATTAGCTAGTTCAGGTGGGTTTGATTAGGTTTAAAGCTAAACTCTTCAGGATATTGGCCCTCCAGGAGCAAGATTGACACTTTGATCTATATCCTACCTGTGGGTCCATTTCAGGTTAACATTGTTTTAATGGATGGTATGTAGTAGGGTAATACTCTGGGAAGTCACACATATGCAGTAGCATTTTGGTGGTTTACTAAGAAATGCATTTGTTTTTTAACTTGGTTTTTCTTTTCAGGTGCCCAGCTGTTCACCAAAACATCCCTCTGTCCATCCTGAGAGCCGCAGTTGGGTGGCCCTTACCTTTGCTGTGCTGCACGGACACATATCTGTAGTGCAGGTGAACATGCACACTAGTTACATGTATAATACTATTACGTCATGTCGTGGTTTAGGAATAGTGTATAAATACATTTTTAATACAGTTCCAATCTACTGTATACTGACATTACAAACTGCTGTTGGAGGACTATCATGTTAAGTGAACTTTGTTTGGCCTTTCCAGCTCCTGTTAGATGTGGGAGCAGATGTGGAGGGCACAGCCCTGAGAAACAGCCATCAAAGCTCAGCAGAAACACCCCTCCAGCTGGCATCAGCTGCAGGTGGGTAAAACAGTGCAAAATCATCTTTAACATGTGCTTTCTTTTACAAAATTATGTTTAAATGTACTTCTAATACAAAAACTATAGTGGAGGCTATTTTTACCCTGGTGTAAAAAGTGGCAGATACTATTTGCAGTGTAAGTAGAAAATAATATGCATTACTATTCAAAAGTTTGGATCAGTTTTTGAAAGAAATCATTTTTTTATTCACCAAGGACCCATTTAATTGTTCAAAAGTGACAGTTAAAACATTTATTATGTTGTAAGCAATATAATGTCATAATTCTATTTCAAATGACTGTTATTTTGAACTTTAACAAATATCTTAAAAAAAAGATTATGGCTTCCACAAAAATAAATGTAAAAATTAAGCTTAGTACAGTATAAAAAACAGTGTCCCCTTAAAACATAGAAACTGTTTGTGTGTGTTTTCAGGGAACTACGAGATGGTGAGTCTGCTGTTGTCCCGTGGCGCTGACCCAATGCTGCGAGTACATTTAACATCATCACTCTATGAGGGCATGAACTGCTTCAGTCACGCCGCAGCGCATGGACACAGGTACTGACCCCTCAACAACACAAACACATGCAATGATTAAGATTGAATATGTGTTGAATATTGTATTTTCCCCCAGGAATGTGTTAAGGAAGCTGTTGAGTCAGCCCCAGCGGCTGCAGGAGGATGTGCTTTCTCTGGAAGAGATCCTGGCAGAGGGAGTAGAGGAGCAGGAGAAGCAGGAAATGAAGGATGGAGCAAATGGAAAGTCTGTCTGTGCTCCACGGCTGTGTAAGGCCCGCATCAGAGCCCTGCAGGAAGCGAGCCTTCACAGCGCTGAGCACGGATACCTGGACGTCACCATGGAGCTTAGGGCACTGGGTACACATCTTACTCATTTGCAATAAATGAACGAAAAATGGACAACTAATTGAATAAGTGAGATATTTTTGGCATGTGCACAGCAAAGTCTATTAAAGTCGATGATTACAGGCTCAGTCAAGCCATAAAGAGAGGTTATTAGTGAACAATTAGTAAGATTAACCTGTAATTTTTAGACATTAACAGTGGTTCTTATAGGGATAGTTCACCCAAAAAATTCTGTCATTAATTACTCACCCTCATTTCGTTCTAAACCCATAAAACCTTTGTTCGTCTTCGGGACAGAAATTAAGATGAACGTGGTAGGACCCTTGCTGTCTAAGCAGGGTCAGAAAGCTCTTGGATTTCATCAAACTGAAAAACCAAAGAATTTGTGGGACCTGATTGATTTTTCTGAGGAACAGTGGGCAGTTTTACTGTTCAGGACAAAAAGGGACTCGCGAACAACTATCACTAAACGAAAAGAAAAAAAACAGCTGTGGATCATTCAAATAACAACACAGTGTTAAGAATCAAGTGTATGTAAACTTATGAACAACAACTGTTCTTAACACTGATAATAATAAGAATTTTTTTTCTTGAGCACCAAATCAGCATATTTCATGTAACAATGAAGACTGGAGTAATGGCTGCTGAAAATTCAGCTTTGCATCACAGGAATAAATTACATTTTAAAATGAAATAGAAAACAGCGGTTTTAAACTGTAATAATATCTCACAATATTTCCGTTTTACTGTATTTCTGATCAAATAAATGCAGCTGCGGTGAGCATAGGAGACTTTTTAAAAACCTTAAACCAAACATTTTAGACCCCAGACTTTTGAACAGTAGTGTATAAACAAATTTAAAAAGAGATAATTAGTGTTTAATATTTGAAGTGTTTTAAGAAGCTTCTTGTTGTCTCTCAGGAGTGCCGTGGAAGCTGCACGTATGGCTGGAGTCGGTGCGCAGTGCTCAGCTCCAGTCCAGGACTGAGCTCACGCTTTCTCTCCTTAAAGACTTCACCTCTATTGGGAATGAGAAATACTGCGAGGAGCTGCTCTCAGAGGGTCTTCCACTCCTCTTCTCCATTTTTAAAACTAGCAAGGTGACCTTAACAGCCATCCATGACCAAAAACATGCTGTGAATGCTTTAAGAAATGTCAGCCAAGTGAAATATTGTGTACGAAATGTCTGTGTGTTCTTTAATACAGAGTAAGGATTTCCGTAAGCAGCTGGCAGTCATCTTCAGTCACTGTGTTTGCTCTACAGCCGCCCCGTCGGTTCTGGCAGTAAAGGACACGCCTACAGCTCAGCTGGGTAATGCACATCAACACACACCATACTTGATACTTGATTTGATACATACACATATGCATCAAATTCAGCATCAAAAAGTCTATGATAGTTAATATGTACCATTTTACCTTCACAGATTCTCATTTTCTGAATAACACTGAGATGTCTGATGTGATATTTGTGGTGGAGGGAAGGCCGTTTTATGCCCACAGAGTTCTGCTCATGTCTGCTTCACAGAGGTGGGTATCTTACTCAGACTGATTTGAATGTAGCACCTCAGTTCTGTACAGTGGAGGTCACAATAGGTCAAAAGTAAGAGGAGTCATACAAAATGCATGTTATTGTTTGTTTAGTACTGACCTGAATAAGATATTTAACATAAAAGATGTTTACATATAGTCCACAAAAGAAAATAATAGCTGACTTTATTAAAAAAAAAAAAATGACCCCGTTAAAAAGTTTACACCCTTCTTAAAACTGTGTTGGTGCCTGAATGATCCACAGCTGCATTTTTTTGTTTAGTAATAGTTGTGCATGAGTCCCTTGTTTGTCCTGAACAGTTAAACTGCCTGCTGCTCTTTCAGGTCCCACACATTCTTTAGTTTTCCAGCATTTTTGTGTATTTGAACCCTTTCCAACAGTGACTGTATGATTTTGAGACCCATCTTTTATCACTGAGGACAACTGAGAGACTCATATGCAACTATTACAGAAGGTTCAAACGCTCACTGAAGCTCCAGAAGGAAAAAAGATGCATTAAGAACCGGGGGGTGAAAACTTTTGAACATATGTGTCAATTTTTCTTATTTTGCCTAAATATCATGTTTTTTCATTTAGTACTGCCCTTCAGATGCTACAGAAGATAGTTACATGTTTCCCAGAAGACAAAAATAAGTTAAAATTCACTCTGATTTTCAAATTAAAAAGTTTTCACCCCCTGGCTCTTGATGCATCGTGTTTATTTCTGGAGCATCAGTGAGCGCTTGAACCTTCTGTAATAGTTGCATATGAGTCCCTCAGTTGTCCTCACTGTGATCTTAAACTCTTAAAGTTGTTGTTGGAAAGGGTTCAAATACACAAAAATACATTTTTAATGATTCTGAAAGGAGCATGTAAACATTTGACCTTAACTGTATATGTGCTCTTCTTGTCATATTAGGTTCAGAGACTTACTGAGCCTCTACAGGAATAATGGCACATCAGATCACATGGCCATTGAAATCACTGACATAAAATACAGCACGTTCCAGGTAATCAACAAACCTCGGCCTGAACATACACAAGACATGTATATGACTTAATTCCATTAAAACAGCTTCTAAATGTTTATTTCAGATGATGATGGCTCACCTTTACTGTGGAGGAACAGAATGTTTAGACGTGTCTGTGTCTGATTTGCTGGAGGTAAGACATGGATGTATATAGTACATATAAAATACAGTTTAAGTATTTTTGAAAATCAGAGTAAAAATCTAAATAAAACAGTACTAAAGCTGAAATGCACTGTTAAACACTGTCATATCCTGTACAGCTTCTGCCCGTGGCCCACTCATTCCAGCTTCCAGTTTTGAAGAGACACTGTGAAATCCTCTGCTCAGAGAGAATAAACCTCAACAATGCTGTGAGCATCTACCAGATCTCCAAAGTACGTACATACAGCTTAGACAAGCATATTCATATTTCCAGCGTCAAGCTCCAGTCCTCTGATTTCATCTGTTTGTTTGTGTGTTATGGAGCAGGTGTGTGAGGCGGTGGAGCTGGCAGTGTTCTGTGAAGGCTTCTTCCTGCAGAACATGGTCGATCTTCTGGACTGTGAGCAGTTTGAGGAACTGCTGCTGGCTTCTGACTGCAGCACCGCGCTGGATCCAGATGTTCTGGATGGGCTTCAGGCTACACTGGCCTCACGGCTGCACTCACTTTGTGGCCCGCGTCGAGCTTGAGCGCAGGAGGAAAACCACTGGAAATTACAAATGTGGCTTTGATGCTGTTGGAAAACCTGGTTAGCAGAGCTCAGAAGCGCAGGCAGGCATGTGAAGCCCCTTACTAACAGCGTTTAAATGTTTGTTAACCTTCAAAATTCCTATTTTCTGTCAGTGGCAATGTTTTATTGGGATGTGAGCTATTTATTCAAGTTTTCGAGACTTAAATGCTAACATAATGTATAAAATTGTTTCCTAAATTGTGCTATGGAATTATGAGGTGTTTGATCATAGATCAGTATAGATAGACTTTTCAGTCCTTCTTACAAGTTACTTGAAGTACCCATGTGCTTCAGAAAGGAAACGCTGTAAACTGCAGTATTTGCGCCCTCCAGTGGTCAAAAGTGTCCTATGCTTGCATACAAATGCTTCCCAAAAATGTACATAAGTAGTATTGTAGATAATTTTGTATTCTCACATCATTTTTAAGTGTAAATATATTTCTAATATGCAGTATGGCAATGGTACGCAGATATGTTGGGATCAATAAAAATAAATTATGTGATAAAACGTTTTCATGCAACATTTGAATGGCACATGCAATTTTGAAATGACTAATAAACTTAAAATTATTTGTTTTAATTTGTGATTCTTGACGTTTGTATTTAAATTGTAACATTTAAATGTTAAGTATGAACAGTAACAACTATTCTAAAGTGTTTTGGCAATTTAGTTTTTAGGATTGAATAACCAAAGAAAAGCAGATACACCTGAAATTTAATTTTATTCTATGACTCAGGCATGTATTTACATATTTAATTGCCCACATTTTATTTGAGGATAGCCTGTCATAATAGCAGTGCTGTAAATTCAAATGAAATGATTTCACTTAATTAGTCTAGGTTTTAAAGAATAGCAAATACAGCTGAAGTCAAAAGTTAACGTACACCTTGCAGAATCTGCAAAATGTTAATTATATATATATATATATATATATATATATATATATCCAGCTGTGGATTATTCAGGTAAAAACACAGTATTAAGAATCTAGCATATGTAAACCTTTTTTATAACTTCAATTATTATTTTCTCTTTGTCTTTTTTGTGAAATATCTTATTCGGGTCAGTACTAAATAGAAAAAAAACAACAAAAAAACATGCATTTTGTATGGTCCCTCTTGTTTTGGTAAAATTATTAACATTTTGCAGATTCCGCAAGGTATGTAAGCTTTTGACCTCAACTGTAGTTCTTGAAATGTATACCTAACGTAGAATTATTAAATAAGGGTCTAATTTCATCTTTTCACTTTAATATGTTATTTTTTACTCGACAATTCTAAAAACATTAATTTGTCCATAAATCCGTCATTAGACACAAATGTGTTATTCAACATACAATAAGCGGTCAGTGGTCGCGATTTCCTAAAAGACACAAAATTAGATCACTTAACTTTGAATGATAATCTTACCAAAGCTGATATTCAGATTCTGCTCTGAAAAAAACAAACAGCTAAAACCAGCCTAAGCCAAGCTGTTTTTAACTGGTCAGTCAGTTGGTTAGAGGTTAGTCTCGTGTAGCCAGACATTTTAAATGGCCAAGAACTGCCCAAGAGGCCATATAACTGACAGGCAAAGCAACCAATCACATTTAATTTTGTTCTGCGTCATGTTTAGAGCACTTGGTCCTGGAGGGTCGGTGTCCTGCAAAGTTCAGCTCTAAACCTATTTAGACCACCTGAACCAGCTAATCAAGCTCTTACTAGGCATAATAGAAACTCCCAGGCAGGTGCGTTGAGGCAAGCTGGAGCTAAACTCTGAAGGACACTGGCCCTCCACAACCGAGTTTGGGGACCCCTGCTTTAGAGGCTTGGAAATGCATGACCAACTGAAGACTTGGTCAAAACCCCTCTAAAGCCAACCTGCTGACCAGCTTTGACCAGGCTGGACGACCAACTCAAACCAGCCAATCAGGCTTTTACCTGTTTTTTGAGATGTGTTGTGCCATTTTGTCAAGAAAAAAAAGGGGTGTGTGTGTCATCTTGCCCCATCTCACCCTAAATTTCAGAGAAAATATCAAACACACATACAACGTCCCAAAGTCAATGGATTTATTTCCGTTGCACTGAAGTTGTTCACAGTAGTTACAAGGGGATACATTAGCGGCGATTCTATTTTTCCCGCTCAGTATTAATCAAATCCGTGATACATTACAATCCAGCTTTGCTCCTTTTTTTCTCCCAAAGTACAAAATAGGAAGGACAACAATGTGTATTGCTTAGATTACATCTCCGCTTATTCTCCACGCCGTATGTTCCCATAAGTGATCGAGTGTTACGGCATCCCAGACCCCCATCCCGAGAGCATGATGCAGCAGAGCACATGGCGAGAAAGCGTTCACGATAAGGGAGATGAGAGAAAAACGACCAACTGAAAATGAAGGCATGATAACGGAAGGAAACAAGTCGATGAAGATGAAAAAGGCGGAGGGGAGGAGAAATCTAACATCCACAACATCATGCAAATTAAAGCCGAATGTCGGACATGCAATACGAGAGATAGAGTCAGGAGCGGCAGGATCCCCTTGATGGTTTTTAAGAAAGTCGTTTGCCCAAAGTTGTCTATTTACAACATGTGATTTGAGCTCGTCCACCTGTTTTACACACACAATGAGATGAGTGACAAATATCAATACTTCGTTATCCCTCACCCCCCACCCTAAAGAGGCTAGTCTACATTCTTAAATTACCAGTAAATAATTTAACATATACTACAAGCTCTTTAATCTGGTCAAAGCCGGGAAAGAAAGAGTTCTTCATTCACAAAATCGGATAAGTGTTATCGTACACAAAACACAAGATCCTTCAAACAATCGGATGAGTCGCCCTGATGCAAACAATAAAATCTCCACCACCCGGTTTTGTATATATAAATATTCCCCAGCTGAATAAATTAAGAAAAGACAAAAACGCATAAATAAGTTACAAAAACAAACAAAAAAAAGGGTAAAAGGTCTCTGAATCCTGCAGATGTTTCTCAATAAAAATGAAACACGAAATAAATACAAATCGAAAATTGACATCATGAGTAACCCTCGAATACATTAAGCATAATTGTCATTCAAAACTAACATTTCATGAACGCTACATGAGAAAAAACAGGATGTGGCAACACAATTCATCTAAGCAATGTCACTGATAGACATTTGTTACATAAGGAATATTTTCAGTCTGTACAACAGAATAGATCATTTACTGTGACACCCCCCACCTCCCACCCCCGTATCCCAGTCCCACGGCCCACCCCGAAAGTTCATCCCCACCATTCTTCAAATAGGATCTCCAAATCTTGTACAGCAGTGACACTGAGTCCATAAAATGTTTTAAATTCTTCATTTCACAAAGAAAGACTACATTGAAAAGAATACAATCCAACAACGGTCCTCGAGGGCAACTCCTCAAACGCGCGCGTCATGATATCCAGAGTTCCGGTCGCCGTTTGTCCTTTTTGTAACGATGTCCTGTATGTACGTCGGTGTGTTTGTGTGTGCGTCAGCAGAGAACGGGGAGGAGAGAAGACGAGCAAGGATTTAAAACAAAAATGAAAAGATGAACTGTGGGTTAGCTTAGTGAGAATTTTCATAAACATCTTTGTTTTAAGGCTTCACTCCAAATCCTTGGACGTGTGTGGCTGTATGTACAGTAGCTGCAGGAGGAAGGAGTTGAGGAATAGCTTGGAGCTCTTGTTGGTGTTTGGGGTGTTTAGATGCATCAGAATGAGGAGTTTCCCTCAGCTGCTTGTACTGAACTTCCTGTGTAATGTGCCCTCCATCAATGTGCCATACATGAATCTTGTGCAAGAGCAGGACTTGGGGCTTTAACACGTTTTCTGGATAATTCCTGGTAGCAGAAATAAATAAAGGCATCATAAAACAGAACATAACGAGACACCGTGAAGAACAAACAACACTGGAGAGAAGGCGTGCGTGTCTGTATGCGCCTTTTGTAAAGTGTCGGGTCAGTACGTACAGTACTTCAATACTCATTCCTTTATATAAAACTTTGTAGAGTCAACAGCATCCTTTCAGTAGTTATTTTGTGTATTTTATTTTAAAACTAGTAATCTAGTATTTCTCCTGGTTTTAAGGTTGTTCCTGTGTCCCAACTGATGGTGCCATCTTGGCTTTGTCTTGGCCAGATGGACATTTGGAGTCATTAGGCTCGGGCTCATGTCTCTTGCTGTTGGCATGCTTGGGCGTGCCGGGCGGATGGGACACCTGCCCGTTCTTCTCGTCTGAAAAGAGCTGTTTAATTACGTCAAAGAAGTTACTCAATGGGCTGCCTGGGTGCACAGACGGGAGAAGAGGAGAACAACAAGAGAGAGAGAGAAAGAGACAGAGAACAAATACATGAACAATGAGGATCACAGACGAGGCAAGGTGAGATGATGAGAGGCAGGACGAGACTGCATTAACTGGAGACAATAAGCCATGTATCAGAACACACTGACACGGATACAGCGCGCATCTGCAGGCACGTTCGACTGTTTGACAGTACGGCTGGATTATTGTTCAAAGGTCTTATTGTGGTAGTGAGTATCTGTGGCGGAGCAGTCTCCGTATGTTCTGTGATCTTCACTGGATGGAATGGAAGGAGATGCGACTGCGTTGAATCATTTCAAAGTAATTCAAGGTGATGTGAAAATGATGTGCTCTTTGTTAGACATCAAACCTCAAATTCAGGACACATATCCCAAATTGTGCGTGTACACACATCAATGAAGAATTTAGCAAATACTGTATATGGTAGGCTATATAAGGGGTGTGAAATTGCATGGGTACACCTGACAATAAAAATTGTTCAGAAGAAATGTTTTTTTAGTGAATCAGACTATGCTGTGTGTTTCTGATTGACTTTAAACAACCAGTTTATAATGTCCATTTGTTTAGAAATCGGACAGTACTGGTTGCCCTACATGCTTTTTAAAGGAGAAGTCCACTTCCAAAACAAAGATTCATTTAAATTGCATTTTGGAAGTTCAAAATCGGGGCCCCATACCAGTCCATTATATGGAGAAAAATGCTGAAATGTTTTCCTCAAAAAGCAATTTCTTTACAACTGAAGAAAGAAAGACATGAACATCTTGGATGACAAGGAGGTGAGTACATTATCTGTAAATCTTTGTTTTGGAAGTGGACTTCTCCTTTAATCGCTTAAAAAAAAAAACTGGTATTCTGGCTGTGTTTAATAAGAAACACGTGTGACATTGTTCATGAATTGAACTACATTGATCACAATGTATGTTTCTGATTTACATAAAGGAACCGGTTCATAAGAATAATTTTTTAGTGAATTGATCTACACTGGTTGCACTGTGTGATTGATTTAGTTGTTAGAACAGGTTAATAAGAATCATTCATTTGTGAATCAGACTACACTGGTCATGCTGCATGTTTTTGAGTCACTTTAAAGAACTGGTTCATAAGAATAATTTTTCAGTGAATCAGACTACACTGGATGCACGGTATGTTTTTGATGTAGTTTTTAGAACAGGTTCAGAAGAATCAATCTTCTGTGATTTAGATTACACTGCTCATGCTGCATGTTTTTGACTCACTTAAAAGAACCAGTTCATAGAATTATTTTTTTCTTTTTTTGTGAATCAGACTATACTGGCCACTCTGTATGTTTTTGATTCACTTAACAGAACCAATTTACAAAAATAATTTTCCTGTGAATCAGACTGTATGTTTTTGATTCTTTCATAAGAATCAATCATTTGTGAAATCAGACTACACTAGTCACGATGCATGTTTTTGATTCACTTAAAAGAACCAGTTCATAATAATAATAATAATAATAATAATAATAATAATATATATATATATATATATATATATATATATATATATTGTGAATCAGACTACACTGGCAGCTCTTTATGTTTTTGATTCATATAAGAGATTATAAAATTAATATAAGAGGTTTAAAAGAATCATTTTTTTGTGAATCAGACTTTACTGGTTTCTGATTCACTTAAAAGAAACAGTCAGTCAGAATAACTTTAGTACAAATTTAACTACTTTGGTCATGCTGTATGTTTTTTATTCACTTAAATGAACCAGTTCATAAAAATACATTTTCTGTGAATCAGACAAAACTGGGTGCGCTGTATGTTTTTGAATCACTAAAAAGAACAGGTTTTCTGATTCACATAAAAGTACTGGTTCATGAAAATAATTTGTTCATCAAATCGAACTACATGCTGTAGGTTTTTCAGTTCACCAATTTGTTTGCAAATCTGACTACACTGGTGGTGCTGTATGTTTTTAATTCACTTAAAAGAACTGGTTTATAACAGTAATTTGTTCAGGAATTATTACACTGTTTGTGGCATATGTTAGTTATAGTGACCCTAAAAATGTTGCTAAAACAATTAAACCGAAGAGCTGTGAATAAATTTCATGATGTACTGCAAGATTTAGTAAAGAATAATAATTATATAAAATCATTGTCAGAGCATATGTTTACACCCTGGTACATATACAGCTAAATATATTAATGCTAAATTCCTCATTTCTGATTCAGATCAAGTGGCAAACATGAAATCTCATAAATGGCTTGAAATGTAGTGGTACAAATTGTTGCAGATTCTGAATACACCTGACAGCTGGCCCAGAAGGATTAACTACACACCCTATTTGACACCAACACAGGCTTGCAAACCATCACCTCTTTTTCCAATTTCATAAGTGACTGAGCAGCAGAGGCCCGATAGCACAAGCTGTAACATGGCAGACCATGGCCTGTGTGAACACTAGAGTAGATTGCTTTAGTTCCAGAGCTTGTCTCTGAGTCTCTCAATACAATCTGGACTCCTCTCAACATCATGACAGAAAGCTCGAAACTGCCGCTTCCCTAGAAGACAGGCTGCTTTGCCACAGCCTAAGAGACTCTCAAAGAGACATGACAGCTGTGGCAGCTTTGAGACACACAGGACACTGCTTCAGCATTTCTAACGTGAGCCATTACAAATGTTCATCTCCGTTTAGATTTATACTGGGTAAACTATTGCAGACACAGAAAACGACCAGGACAGCACGGCTGTTTTTTACTTATTGGGTATGTGCTGAGCTGCAGTCAAATAGCTCTAGGCTAAAGACAATGGATTTACGTCTCGCCCACAAAATAAAATTTATAGCTAGAATGTTGCTGAATTTAACCCTGCTAGGTTAAGTCAATCTGATAAAGTAAGAAAGCAGCCGAAACTAGCTATAAAATTAGGGTTTTACTGTATTGTTTCTATAGTGGCTAATAATTACTCTGCTCCTTTAAAATGACTATTAATCCATCAGCAAACACATACCAGACTTCACTGTTGCTTGTTTTAATACTCATACTGTATTTATAGGGCCCTACATAAGTAGGTCACGCTGAGAAAACTAGTCCCGTTAGGATTCTGCCCCTCATTATACAGCGATTCTACAGATGATTGCTTCTACTGTAAAAGTCCCAAATGATCAACATGAAAGAAGTGTTTCAAGAAAGAGGTGCTGAGACACATGCTAACATAAAAGCCCAAACATCATCTTCAAATAAAAAACCTGGTTTAACAGATTCATAAGCGCTGCTGATTAAATGTTTAAATTAACGAGGCCTTTCACCAAAGTGATTCAGATGCAACAATTGACCCACAAAAACAAAGTAAAATGACGCAAGAATTGAATACGGAGAGAAAAACAACATGAAGAATGTATGAAGCGTTTTCACTCTAGAGAATTTAAACTTTCATGGATCCTATCAAGTGAGATCATGCACACACACTCCCACACACAAACACACACATCTCTGCATATTTCAAATTTAAAGGGATAGTTCATCCAAAAATGAAATTTCTGGCAGATTACTCACCCTTATGTCATTTCAAACCCATAAGCCTTTTCATACTTTTATGAGAACCTATAGAGATTTCCGTTTTTCTATTCAAAGTACAAAAAGAGGTCAACAAAGATTCATAGAATCACAAAAGTTTTATGGGTTTGGAACGACATGAGGTTGAGTAAACGATGACAGAGGTTTCATTTTTGGGTGAGCTATCCCTTTAAAGAGTCTCTGTGTTTAAGTGCCACGCACTGCACAGCGTGTGTATGATAAAGTGACGTACACTGTGGCAGAAGAGTTAAAATAGACCTCTTACCACCCTTTGAACGCTTTCCTGTCAAAGGAACATGACATATTACTGTAACATGTCCAATCAAATCAAATATTCAGCCTAAAATGACATTCTCAAAGCACCCCATTGACTTTACAGTAACGACATGAACTCAGTGATTCAACCTCCTTGCACAGATGTTTATTACGTGGCCACATCTGTTGAGAGTGAAGCATGCTGGTGCTCATTGCTGTGCAGGTCTGCTCACGGTCAGTAAGGACACTCAAGCTCTCATGCCCATTCACTCAACAGCCGCCATGATCAACAGCCGGGGGAGAGCAGGGGGTGAAGGGCAAAGCCAGGGGGAAGGGAAAGGCGTGATTGACAGGGTGAGAGGATGGCACATCTTTAAAGCTACACTGGGTGGTGGGTCACGATCCTGATAACAGCTCTGTTCTTTAAGACAGTCCAAATGCATAATGTGAATATAACTGCATTCTGTGTAATGAATATTACATATCCTGTTTTAGGAATATTTTCAGAATGAGGCATTGAGAGAGAGGGGTTTTGTTTGAAATGTCATACTATCATACTAACAGGCTACTATTTGTTGTAGTATACAGAATGTTGGTTATACTGTGCACAATAAATTTCAGTTTGAAGCATGAAATACAAGGATGACATGTTTGCCGAAATATTCAGGATACACTTTTTGAGGTATTGCACTGTACCTCATTTTAAAAAGTCCAAACTGACCTTCTATATCAAGAATGAATGAATGCTGACACATTTCCAAAAGACGTGTGAAACAGAAAGAATTAAAGGAATAGTTCACCCACATTCTGTCATTAATTACTCACCCTCATGTCGTTCCAAACCCGTAAGACCTTCGTTCATCTTCGGAACACAAATTAAGATATTTTTGATGAAATCCAAGAGCTTTCTGACCCTACATAGACAACAACACAACTGACACATTCAAGGCCTAGATAGGTAGTAAGGACATTGTTAAAATAGTCCATGTGACATCAGTGGCTCAACCTTAATTTTGTTATTTTTGTTTTCTTTGACCACAAAATGTATTCTTGTAGCTTCATAAAATTATCTTTGAACCACTGATGTCACATGGACTATTTTAATGATGTCCTCTTTACCACTTTGAATGTGTCAGTTGCTTTGCTGTCTATGCAGGGTCAGAAAGCTCTCAGATTTCATAAAAATATCTTAATTTGTGTTCTAAAGATGGAAGGTCTTACGGGTTTGAAACGACGTGAGAGTGAGTAATTAATGACAGAATTTTCATTTTTGGGCGAACTATCGCTGTAAAGCTGGAATACAGTACATGACTTTTGTCTATATTTTTGCCCTGATTTTCAGTTTGGACAAGTCAACGCTAGTTGCTCAAAGTCAGAGCCAGTCTGCAGATTTAAGATGACAGATTTCACAGAAAATCAGAAAATAGTGTATTATGAGCACAGACTTTGATTTTTTAGCTTCTGACAATGATTCAGTTGAAGGACATCAGGCATGTATACACTATCAGTCAAAAGTTTTTGAACAGTAAGATTTTTAACGTTTTTTTTTAAGAAGTCTCATCTGCTCATTATTTGATCCGAAGTACAGCAAAAGTGTCACATTTTGAAATATTTTTACTATTTAAAATAACTGTTTTCTATTTAAATATACATTCAAATATAATTTATTCCTGTGATTTCAAAGCTGAATTTTTAGCATCATTACTCCAGTCACATGATCCTTCAGAGATCATTCTAATATGCTGATTTGCTGCTCAAAAAAACATTTATTATTATTATTATTACTATTATTATTATTATGAAAAACAGCTGAGTAGAATTTTTTCAGGTTTCTCTGATAAATAGAAAGTTCAGAAGAACAGCATTTATCTAAAATAGAAATCTTTTGCAACATTATAAATGTCTTTAGCATCGCTTTTGATCAATTTAAAGCATCTTTGCTAAATAAATGTATTAATTTCTAAAATTTCTTTCCCTAAAAATTTAATAAAACTAAAAATACTGACTCCAAGCTTTTGAATGGTATAGCGTATAATGTTACAAAAGATTTCATCAAAGAATCCTGAAAAATAAAAAGTACTCAACTGTTTTAAATACTGATAATAACAAAAAATGTTTCTTGAACAGCAAATCAGCATATTAGAATGATTTCTGAAGGATCACGTGACACTGAAGACTGGAGTAATGATGCTGAAAATTTAGCTTTAATCACAGGAATAAATTACATTTTAAAATATATTCAAACAGAAAGCAATTATTTCAAATAGTAAAAATATTTCACAATATTACTGCTTTTGCTCTATTTCAGATAAAATAAATGCAGGCTTGGGGAGCAGAAAACATTAAAAACATTAAAAGTCTTTTGACTGGTAGTGTATTCTGAGTTTTAAAACACATGCAATGTCTCTACATGAGTTTGTTGTGTTCTAAATTACTCAAATGTCTGGTAGTCCTTAGTTAGTAATTTTTATCTTTAATCTTTACAGATATTTATCTGATATACTGATCAGATATTAAAAGTTTTGTAGTCTATCCCAGCCTTAATGCAGCTCTAAACATTACAGGCAGTGATTAAATTGTTATTTTGCATTTCTAAACTAAATCTGTATTTTTGTCTAGTTTAATCAAATTTACACTAGACAGATTCCCTTTGTGTTTTCCAATACACTGCAACTGGCAGTCATCCAGGTATTTTGTGCTTATTGCACACAGCAGACATAATGCAGAATGATATTATGATATTATGAACTCCCTTTTCTGTATTACTCAGTGGTATTGCTTTTGGACAGTATGGATTTGGGGCTGTCCAGCAGAGGGAGCTGTAACAGGCTCTTAACCATGTGCACAAACAGCCATGTGAGAAGACAGGCAGAGGATTTCTCTGTTCTTTCATTTCATCATCTCCAGCAGGAACCACAGTCTAGCCCATCACATTTCTGCTCGTAGAATGACCAATTTAAAGCTACGTAAATTTACTTGGGACACAGGTTTGATTTAGATATCTGCAAGAAATTTCCTGAATACGTATATAAACGCAAGTGTGCTCTAGCATGCTCTGTGAGTGTGTGTGTGACCGCTAAGGAGAATGTGTGCATGTGTGCCAGTGCCTTGCAATGCAATTCTGTGCAATGTGCTTTGATAAGGTCAAATGTGTATTTCCAGCACCTTTAGATAAGACATTCACATCTGACATTAATGGAACAGTGGATACATTGTATCTAACACTGTGAGAAGTTCATTTTCATATTAACGATCTGACAGCATGTCTTTGAAACCACCTCTAACAAGCATTTTAAACACTGGAAAGACTCATTTGACCTTGATGGGTGTGTGCAGCGTTCAGTGCTCTGCAAGGGTGGGCTAGGCGCCATGCATGTTCAGGATGCTGTGTAAGAGAGCAGAAACAGAGAGAGAGAAAGAGCCAGAGAAAGAGGTGTGTCAGTGGAGTGATTGGCCACTCACCAGACAGCTGCTGGACACCAGGCTGGTCATGTGTACTTAACAACTGAGCCTGAATCGTCTCCACCACCCGTTTGAAGCGTCGGCTGGGACCTGCCAGGGACACACACAGAGAAACCCATTTGAATGTTTTACAGTGCTCCCGTACAAACTGTTACATGCGTGTCTTTGGAATGAATGTGCATTTTTGCTGACACATCCCGGGTTTATTCCCCCTAGCGGCTGCCTCATAAAGTCTAATGGGATGAGGCTGATTTTTATGGTGAATTCGGCCCACGGCTGAGTTTATGACACGTGCACACGCACTTTAAAACGTGTGACTTTAAGAACAAGATTCAATTCCTTTTGTGCAGCCCAGAGAGCGAAAAAAGAGCGAGGGGGAGAATGAAAAGCGAGGGACGGGGTTTGCAGTAATGGCACTGGCGGTGCGGGATCTTTTTGGATTGTCCTTTGAAACACAGCAGGTTGAAAATGCATAGTGATTACCAGGAGGCAAAAAGGCCTCTTTTAGTTTAATTTTTTCCATTACCCCCTCGAGCAGTTGGTCTATTTTCAGCGTCTTCGTAAGAGAGGGGGAGTGTAATGGAGGAGGGGATTGCTAGCGGAATGAGAGAGAAAAAAAAATTCTCTCACCACTGCGAGAGACAAAGTTCAACATCATCAACCAGCCTCTCCATCACCCACACACACATCCCTCTGCGTTCCCATTGGCTGCCAGCGAGTTTATGACATCAAAATGGGCTTCTCACTGTTGGCATGGTTACCTGAGAGCAGTGTGAAAGTGACAGAGTAGATGCCGTTCTCCTTGGTGGCAGCCGTGCTTTCGGTGTAGGTGATGTCCACCTGGAACTTCACTGGTTTTTGGAACACTGTGGGGCCGGCTGTGGACTTGTATTCTGCCCGGAAACTCGTCTGAGACACCACACTGTGGCTGAGGCTGGGAATCTGAGAGAAAAAAAAAGCAGATTTTAAATATCTTAAAGAAATCATTCACTCCTAAATGAACATTCTGTAGTTATTTACTCATCTGGTACTGTGCTCCACGTGTGGCGATGAAAAATTACCCTTTTGTTTTCAGTTCATTTACGTTTTAATTCATATTTTGTATTTTTAGATGATTCTAGGGTACTTAATTATATTTTATGAGCACAAACATAAAAATAAAAATTTCCTGATAATTTACTCACCCCCATGTCATCCAAGATGTTCGTGTCTTTCTTTCTTCAGTTGCAAAAAAAAGTTTTTTTGAGGAAAACATTCCACTATTTTCTCCATATAGTGGACTTCAATGGTGCTCAATGGATTGAAGGTTAAAATGCAGTTTCAGTGCAGCTTCAAAGGGCTCTACATGATACCAGTCGAGGAATAAGGGTCTTATCTAGCAAAACGGTTGGTTATTTTCTAAAAAATTACATTTATATACTTTTTAACCACAAAAGCTTGTCTTGTCTAGCTCTGTGATGCACATGCGTCCACTGTGCACTCCAGTTCAAGACAGGCAGCGTATTTCGAAAAACTCCCATCTCATTTTCTCCTCCAACTTCAAAATCATCCTGCATCGCTACAGAAGTACCGACCCAGGGTTTACAAAGTGAACGCTCGAAGGTCGAAGCGCCCTTTATGAAAAAAAGGTAAAACAGCGATGTAGGACGATTTTGAAGTTGGAGGAGAAAATGAGAGGCAATTTTTAGACATACCATAACTGTCTCGAAACCAGGTGCACAGAGTATGCATGTGCATCGCAGAGCTAGACAAGATGAGCATTTGTGGGTAAAAAGTGTATAAATATCAATTATTTTAAGAAAATGACATTGTTTCACTAAATATTACCCTTATTCCTTAGCTGGGATCGTTTAGAAGCCTTTGAAGCTGCACTGAAACTGCATTTTTAACCTTCAATATGTTGAGCACCATTGAAGTCAACTATATGAAGAAAAATCCTGGAATGTTTTCCTCAAAAAACTACATTTCTTTGCGACTGAACTGGAGTAATCCTTTAAACTGTTAGAAATCTTAATTGCTTTGGAGCAGACTTACATTTGGTCACTATTTAAAGAAGTAGTTTACTGCAATGAAAAACGCACAAAAATTTTTAAGCACTAACCATCTTTTGGAGGTAAAATAGTACTGTCAGGATTTACTAAAGACACACAGTGAAGAATTAGCGCTGAAAAGGCGTGGACACAGTTAATTTTGTGCCTGACCTTTTTGAATATGCATTTATAGGAGTTTCCCTTACAGATGCAAAATTTAGCCAAATTACTGGTATTTGCAACATTATTTGACACATCATTTGCACTCTTCTTGGTAGATTGCACTGGTCATTATGGAAATGATCTGGCTGCGTCTGTGTTACTTATTGCGTGCATTGTCAGTAAATCACACAAACAGATTTTTCCTCTCCCATCGTCGCTTTTATGAAATTGTGTTCTAAGGCTAATTTGGCCTGTTTAGTAAATCAGGCCCTAAAACTGGAGGGGGAAAATTTCAGCCATCATTTTAAAGTTGTGTTTCAAATTTGAAGTTGATATCACAAAAGCCGAGCTTTCTGTACGATTTTGTTTAAGCACAGTACCAAACATTTCCACTAAGTGAACTTAGTTTCAAATTAGCTTCCAATGTCATTTTTGATTGACCTTGAGGAGTGCAAGTGTGACTTTTTCTTTCCAGGACCATAATTTTTTTAATCATATCCATGACTTTTTTCCACATATCAAGACCCAAAAACTTTACCAAGTCAAAAATTCTATTAAAAAAAAAATACTTAATATAAAAAATTGATTAAAAATGACCAAAGAGCACCAGAGGGGAATAACTCATTCCTTTAGAAAACCGGTGACTTTCTTTCTTCAAAAGGTGAATGTTCAATGTTAAATCCTGGAGATTCTTTTCAATATAATGACAATGGAAGGAGAGTTTGGGCTGTCAAGTTCTAAAATGACAATAAAGCTCCCTAAAAGTGGTGCATTTGACTTTAAGCTTTCTGAAGTCATATGCTTTGTGTGAAGAACAGGCTGGAACTTGTTATACCCTGAAAATCTTGATGGCCACCCTAGATCTTTTTTGTGCATTCATGAGTTAATTGATATCAGATTTGCCAGTGAATCTTCATTTTGAGTCAGATACCTGTATTTCAAATCAGTCAGCTGATACAGTTCACAAAACTGGTCTGAATGATTTGTTCAGCTCAGCTGAACTAATTGACGCAATGATTTGGTGGCAGAGCTTAACAGCCCACTAGAGCGGAAGATTATAAGTGAATAACTTCAATGCTGTTCTGTTGTCACACAAAGCAATCATTTGGCTTTAGAAGAATTGAAATATAGCAGACAAAATACTACTGATATCTTTATGGTGCTTTTGCATTATTTTTGCCTCACGAAAGTAAGAAAGTCAAACAGGTTTGGAACGAGATGAGGGTGAGTAAATGTTGACAGAATTCACATATTCATTGGAGACTTACAGAAAGAAAGGCGTGCACAATATCGGCTTTGATGGAGCTCAGAGGCTTGTCCCGAATCACCACAAAGATCTGCTCCTCCTTTTCGAGGTTAATAAAATTTCCAAACCACGATTTTTTGGCAAGTCTGTGGAAAGAAACAAAACAAAAAAAAAACATGAGTGAACAAGATAGCACAATACATACAAAACATCATTCATGTCACATCCTATGCATGAAGCAAGTATACATGTCTTAATAACATTGCATGCTGTCACATACAAAACATACTATAATGGAGAACAATAATACTGTGAAACATATATCTTTTCAATGTGAATATATTTAAAAATGTGTTTGTTTTTTCCAGTGATGGCAAAGTTAAATTTTTAGTCATTATCAATGGTGAAAACAGTGGTGCTTCTTAGTATTTTTTTGTAAAAGCCATGGTAATTTTTATGATTTTTAATGAAATGACAGTTCAAAAAGCAGCAGTTATTTGAAATAGAAATCTTTTGTAAGTTTTTACAGTCAGTTTTGATCAATTTAATGCTTGATGGTTATCCTTGATGGATAAAAGTAAAATCTTATCAATTCCAAAAGTTTGAAATGTACTGTATATATTTCAGCTTTACCCATAGAGAAGAACAGTTGGCAGATGAATTTCAGACCATCAAAAGATACATTTCATAAAGTTACATTTCAAAAGTGTTGTTTCACAGTAAAATCATAATGGTGGAAGCTTCCCCTGACAGTTCCTGGCTAAAGTAAATAAAACATTTCTTAGGAATATTCCAGACATTTCTACAGAGCTTGGCTGAATTTTCTCTCGCAGTGAAATACAGAACACTGAATGCTGTTGAGATGGGAGTTAGTAAGCTGTCAGTCAGTCAGTCAGTCAGTCAGTCAGTCGGTATGTCTCTTGGTAACAGCAGGAAATGAAAACATGTATGACATTACATGGGCTGTCAAGCAATTCAAAACTTCTATATGACCAAATGCTGTGCAGCACCATACAAACCTCAAAAACAATTCTTTCAACAAAATCAATCCTCTACATGGTTTCAAATGTAAACGTTGCATTTAAAATTTGAGTTAACATACAGATATTGGTAAACTAGATTAACATGACATGGGTTTGTCATAATATACGACTGAAAAGTATTGAAAAGTTGAAATGTTTTTTAAAAAATTCTTGACAAAAGTATGTGTGGAGGTTTGAACATTGGCATATGGCTCATTTCTCAACCCTGCTTGAAATCGCAGGGATTTTACCACAGTCAGTGACTATCAAGGCCATCTTTGAGCCAGCCCAACATATTGTGACACTCTCTCACCAAGAACCTAAAAAACAACAGTAAAATAAGAGGAAAACACTCCAGAAGAAACTTTCCGCCATGGTGCTGCTTTGCGTGTCTGTGAAGCTAAGTGGAACTAAAACACTGAATAATTCATGACGAACTATTCCCTGATAATGTCTTCAGCAACAAACTAGGCTAATGGGGCCAGGAACAGTGTTTGGACCACCACATTAACTTTAGCTGCAGAGTTTTTAGAGCTCCTTTCAACATCATAAAATTTGGAGAAAAAGTACAGTATGAAGAAAAAGTTGTGTCTTAATTTAGCAAGCTTTAATTGAGTGTTGGTAATTTAACTCTCAACAGCTCAGGTTAATACAAAAGGTGAGACGTTTAGCTTCACACCTAGCAGAATAATGAGTATTGAACTAACATTTATTTTAATTCAATTATAATTGAGTATCATTTTAATGTTTCCTTCGCACTCTGGGATTTATTAAAACTGCATATTTTACTTGATTGTCTTTGAAAATAGCTAATACTTACTCGGGGGAAGACTCTGGTGTTAGGCTGGACATTTCCTCTTGTGTGGGAACTGGAAAGAGACAAAGCGAACAAGCCTCAGTGGAATTTGCATCATACTCTATATCCTAAGAGATTAGACATTCACAACCTAAGGAGGGGAATGCTGATTAACCACAGCTAATTACTCCAAACCTGCAGAGATTAAGAGTAATTCAACCCCCCCTACTTCTATCAGCTCATCTGATCCTCTTCCCGGTAAAAGAGGGAAAGAGGAACAGCTGGAGGTGAGGAGAGACGCTTGTGCCGTTTTCATTATCATTACTAGATAGATCAGCAGATATAGCTGATAATAGAGTATCACTGAGTTTATTACCCAGCGATCTGTAAAATCAGCCCTTAGAGAATATCCCTAGCTAACGGGGGAATGTGAACCTAAAAACCGCAATAAAAAAGGATTAGCAAGAATTGTTCTTTCACCTCTATGCTATTTCCTTTACATGCACATAGGCTATGGCGCTTTATTTTACACCTGATCCTGCTTTAGTGCCATACATAATTAGGGTTTTATTAGGGATGCATAATATATTAGTACCATTAGACATCATTTAATTTATTATTTAATTCTTCATGCCCTTATTTAATTATGATTTTTACATTTATGGTAACACTTCATTTTAAGGTCCAACTCTCGCTATTAACTAGTTGCTTATTAGCATGCATACTAGTAGCATATTGGCTGTTTAGTAAGCACATATTATCTTATTCTCGATGACCATGTTTAAGATCCCCAACCCAACCCAATACCTAAACTTAACAACTACCTTACTATTAATAAGCAGCTAATCTTAGTGAATATGTGTTCCCCAATCTAAAGTGTTACCAGGTTAACTTTAAAGTTGTTAAATACAGTTAAAGTTAAAAGATAGTTTAGCAAAAAAAAAAAAAAGCAAATTCTGTCATCATTTACTCACCCTCATGTCGCTCAAAACCTGTATGATTTTGTTTCTTCTGTGGAACAAAAAGATGATGTTTTGAAGATGTTTTGATGTCTAAGTGTTTTTTTTTTGTTTGTTTGTTTTTTTTTTTTTCCTCAGTTGTTTTGGACTTTAATTATATGAGGGGAAAAAATCTTCTTTTATGTTCCACAGAATACAGGTTTGGAGTGACACTGAGGGCAAGAAAATGATGGATGAATTTCCCATCTTTGAGTGAAGGATCCAAAAGTGATCAAAAACACTAATAATTTGTTAAATGTGATCTTTTGCAAATATCAAACTAAATATCCATTTTTCTAAATTCTTAAATGTCCATTTTTCTAAATTCTTTTCATAATTCTAAATTTACCTGCATAATTTTAAATGATTCAAATGATTTAAAATGATGATTAAGTTTTTAGAATTTTTTAAAGTTTATTAAACAAATGTACAATTACAATTAATTAAACAAAAGAAATGTAGAATTTTAATAATGTCATTTGTAAATTAGCCCAGAATTTATATTTTAATAAGTTAATTGCTAGTTTATTTAATCAGAGAGACGATACACATTAATAACAATGCTATCTCACGACCAATTTGTACTGATTTTACAAGGTGGCTACTTCGTACGAATTCATATGATCTCACTTGTACGATTTTGTATGATTTGTGTAAGGGGTAGGTTTAGGGGCAGTCCTTTTTACGAATTCCGACGAATTAGCCACCTCGTAAAACATGTATGAATTGCAGTGAGGCCGGCTGGTTAATAAACATCACTGTCAATGTTAATACGCCAGATTTAGTCAAAATGGCAAATTTTCCAACCTGATCTCATGACAAAAACGTACCTGCAGGATCTTTTTCACAAGACACGAAATACGTACTGCCATGTATGTTTCGTGACAAATTTAATGTGAAATGTCCACTGAGTGGCACTAAAAGAGTTATTTTTTTTTTCGCTTTTTTCTCCGTAACAGATGAACGTACATATGGTACAATTTATGTGACATTAGTTTTGTACGTGTCACCACAGTTCTGACTTAAAATGTCCATTGAGTGAAGCTATAACTCCAATGCTCTGTGATGTTTTAAAATAACGTACCATCTGCATTACATCTAAAACTACCCAATAGTATGAACAAAAACTAATGTGACGTAGAAACGTGAATTTTTGCCTGTTTTTTGATCTCTTATCTTTCAGCTCTTTTATCGTAAGTCATGTTTTTCACAGGATTTGTACCCAAGGATTCCACATCCTACGTCCAATTCCATGCCGGCTGAGCTACTGAGCAAGTTGTTGCTTACGGAAAGCAAAACATACGGAACCGTAATCATAACTGTGTCTGAAAACGATTATAAGTGTTTGCCATTTTACTACCCGTAGTGTTGATTTCTCTTGGAAACTGCAGTGATATGTACTTATTGTTAAATATTTCACATCTTGCGAAAAAGTTCCTACAGGTACGCTTTCGTCATGAGGCCAGGTAGCAATTTTTTTACCTGCAGTACCCGGATAGGTTGATGTTAAAGGTCATAAAACTGCTTTGAGACATCTCTAGCACTGCTGGTACCTTGTAGTTTCCTGCGGTGGAAGCGTGGTGAGCCAAGGAAGCTGTTCTTAATGGAGTTGAGGCGTGTTCTCCACGGCATGCCTCCAATGGAGGGGCTGGGTGGTGGCGTGGGGCTAGGGGTCCCCGCTGGGCTCTCCTTAGGCGTGTGCACCGGCGTTCCTTTCGGAGTTGGTAACGGGCTGCCCCTGGGGGAGGGGTGGGGCGTAACCTGTATGGTGGGGATAGATTTGCCGTTGTGGTCAGTCCCGGCCAGCGGGTGAAGGTGGTGAAGCCGGATGGGCGAAAGGGGGGAAAGGGGAACAGAGAGCTTGGGCGGCACCGTGAGCGGTGGCCGGCGCACTTTCGGGCTGCCGGGCATCGGCGGGGGCAGGGGTTGGCAGGGCGTGGACGGTTCCGACTTGGCCGCAGATGGCACGGCCGTCGTGTTAGGAAGCGGGTTGGACCTGGTGGCCTGCAGGGGCTTGTCTGCAACTTTGGGCTTGGCTGGAAGGGTCTGAGTTTTGTTGTTGGGTTGATGGGCAACTGTCTTTGGTTGAAAGGTTTTGGGGGAGTGGGGGCCTGTGCCGTTCAGCCGGGACACAGGCGCGTGGGTGGGGCTGTGGTTGGGCGACTGCGTGAGTTCTGCGGATTGTGGAGGAACGGCGAACCGCCGCATGGGCTGGAGGAGCGCATGCACAGAGCCAGCAGCATAAAAAGAGCCAACACAGCCCATACACACAACACACGGCCCCGTAGTTAACAGGCATTACGGCGCAGACGCACACACACACCGACACCAAATATGAAAAGATGGTGAACGAGCCACCGGTGATGAGAGGTGAGGGAGGAAATGCAGAAAGAAAGAAAGAAAAAACATGCCATTAGCACAACCAGCCAAGAGGCAACAAGACAGTGGAAATCAAACGTTCCCAAACCAGTGCTCCCAAAACAAGTGAAAATCAGCAACAGAAATCAGCAACAAAAAAAGCTCCGGGTTGTTGTTGGGATGAAATTAAAAGAGGTGTTGTCAGCACTGACTAAGCAAGCAGGAAATTTGTGCAAGGCTTTAAAGGACGCTATTGTCAGAATACCTCATACCATTTGAAATAATCATCATAAATTAGGTGGAAATGACATATTAGAATTGATACAAGTCAGAAATATATACTTCCTCAATTAATGAGTTTTTCAAGACAATAGCGCCACATTATCCAAATGGCTAGTGAAATTAAGTGCAGTTGACCATTAAACAGAGCATAGAGTACAATGCTGCTGTTGGAGTTATGATATGAAGATGCTGTTGGACAGATGACGCTAATAATAATAATTGGGTCAGAAACAGGGGACTGATTTACTAAAAGTGAAAAGTGTGATTACAATCAGTGAAGTGAAAGCTCATCAAGCATATTGTAAAACATCAAAGAAATACAATGGAGTGTTAACTGCAGCAGCCGCAACCGTAGCACGGCATAAAGAAGAGCATGAATGCAATAAAATGGATTTTTAAAGCTCTTTCATACCGCAGGGAAGATTCTTCCATGACAAACCTTTAAGTCTGTGTCTGAGCAGTAAAACTAATCTCAGATGAGCTGTATCAAGGAGTTCTTCACAGACTAATTCAAATTACTTCCACCAAGCCTGTTCTCTACGTGAGCCATTTTCATCAGTGAAAGGGTGGCACTGCAGACATTCTCCAAACATAGAACATTTCAAACTGGAGAATATTTGATCAGCCCGGATTCAGAATTGACTTTGGGATGAATCCTGCTGGGAATTCCTTGATGTGACTCAAGGACTGCATATTGGGAGGTCTTAGTAGTGGATTTGTAATCGGTTAGCCTCTTTAAACAAATCAACTGTAAAAGCTGGCTACATCCAGAGGCTTCACCGGTAGTAAGGAACCAGAGATTTTCAAGGGATTTCAACAAGCCATTAGTGACTTGGGCTTCAAATATTTCAAGGCAACAAGCCTGTGAATTGAGCATAGATTAGCAGTAATTATGCTAAGCACGGTAGACTGATTGGGCTAGAAGTAGCGGATCGGTGGGGTAGACGGCGATGTTGCTGCAGTACTTCATCTTATAGGTGATATACAGTTGGCTGTCTATTAACAAACCCAACAGTTGACATAATTATCATTAACGCTCTATCATCATTAACAGTTCTGAAAAATAATCTTTCGTATTGCATTATGCCAGTGGTCTTCAATGACTCCCGACAGACAGACAGAACAAGGTCACCTTTTGACATTTTTTATCAAATTTAATGTTGCACTTTAAACCTGTCCTATAATAACATGCATATGGAACCATATTAATGTATTCAAATGCTTTTATAAACATATATTACCATTCAAATGTTTGGGGTTGGTAAGATTTCTTGATATTTCTGAAAGTCTCTCATGCTCAAAGTTGCATTTATTTGATCAAAATACAGTAAATATTGTGATAATATTGCAAAATATTTTAGCTTAACTGTTCCCTCCTGTTGGAATGACCTGCTTAACTCAATCCAAGTCCTTAGCCATCTTCAAGAAATGGCTAAAAACACATCTCTTCCATCTACAATTGACCCTCTAACATCTGGACTCTATCATATTTCTGTTTTTCTTTTTAATCATTAAAAAACTTCACCCTTTAACACTTGCAATCTCTATTCTATTTCTATTCTACTAGTGCACTAGTGTTCTTTATTCTTTTGTATTCTTTCGACTTTTCTTTTATTTATTAAAAAATTACCCTCTAACACTAGCATTCTATATTCTACTCCGTTCTTACATTCTTACATATTATTGCTCTTTTGTTGGATTTGATTGCTTCTATTGTCCTCATTTCTAAACTGCTTTGGCTAAAAGCATCTGCTAAATGACTAAATGTAAATGTAAATTAAATATTATTAAAATTAAAAATTTTCCAGTCTTCAGTGTCGACATGGTCCTCCAGATATCATTATAATATGCTGATTTGCTGTTCAAGACACATTTCTTTTTTTTTTTTTTCAGGATTCTTTGATGAATAGAACATTTAAAAGAACTGTTTTGAAATAGAAAGCCTTTGTAACAACGTAAAATCTTTACTGTCACTTTTGATCAATTGAATGCATTCTTGTGGAATAAAAATATGACCTTCTTTCTTTCAAAAAACAACGTAACAACGTAAAATCTTTACTGTCGCTTTTGATCAATTCAATGCATTCTTGTGGAATAAAAATATTATTTGTTTCTTTCAAAAAAAAAAATAGCATAACGTAACAATGTAACATCTTTACTGTTGCTTTTGATCAATTCAATGCATTTTCTTGTGGAAAAATAAAAATAAAAAAAGTACCGACCCCAAACTACTGAATGATTCTGAACTTTTGAACAAGTACTGTATGCATTTATATACTTTTACAATGCCCAGCAGTGCTACCTGTTGAAGACCCCTGCATTATGCAATCTATGCATATATTCATGCTGAATGTAGATCAAGATATAGATCAAACAGATTCTCATAAATGCATATTCTATAGATAGATGTCACACCAGCTGGCTATAGGTTTCAACACAACCAGACTCTCCGAGCGAAACAAATGTTTTAGTATGGATAGTGGGCTTACCCGAGGACTGCTGAGGGGACTAGTGGACAGACCAGAAGAGGCTCCGCTGATGGACCGGGACCTAAAGTTACACAACATACATAGTAAAGACATTTCTGCCTCACATACAGCACATCCTCGTAACTCTATAAGAGGTTCAGCATGTTGTGTGGGTGACACATGATTAATAATCGAGTTCATTCTTGGACAGACACAGCAGTGTAACACCAGACCTCTATATTTCACCATAAATCTTACATTTTTGGTAATTATATGTCAACTTTCTATGTAGCCCTATAGGCTTTTTTGTTGATTATGCTATTTTTACATGTTGAGTTGCTATTAAATTTGAACAATTTATCATTTCTCACCCTAAGAATGTAAAAGGTCATCACAACCTTTTATGAGGTTCTGTATGAGACTCTGAGTTCTTCCAAACTCCATTGTGTATTAGATGGCGAGCTTCAGTAATTCTCCAATAAATGATTGGGATTTAATTGACCGTGGACAAAATGGGTTTTGTCATCAAGGCAAATTGAAACAGTAAATCATCCCTAACGGTGTCAACATTCAGACTCACACGATTTGACTCCAGGAAGGATTTGATCCATAAACTGATCAATTGCATTTGCAAAGGCTACATAGATGAGAATTATGCGACGGTCTCAAATTGTCTTTGATCTTTCAAGCGTTAAAATCATGACAGCAAATACGCCGTGGCCTGATTCAGCGCAATGCTGATGTGCATTATATGCCTCTTGCATTCAGCTAATTAGCTTAGCCAAAAAACAGCATCAGGAAGAGAGCTCTTTATATGTGTAATAAATGACTATGAGAATAAAGTAATTCATGGGAGGAAAGGACAAGCACTAGAGGACAGTAACTATATGAGGTAATATTTCTACTGTTTAAGCATTGTGAAGATTTTATATGTAGTGCATCATTAATATGAAGCTATAACTACATTAAGATAACTACGGCTTGTAAAAATGCTGTTTAATATGTATAAAAGATGCAGGGGAGCTTTTCAGTTCAATGAAGTCATTACATTTTGAATTGTAAACATGCGTAAACATGTATTTGAGCTATCTAGTTTGTCAGTAAAACATTCATTTAGCAGTATCTAATTCAGTGCACCTCTATTCAATGCATTAAATAAATAAATAAATAAATAAAAGCATATATGAAGAAATATTCAAGGCCCATTTCATTATCTGGCAGACTAAACAGTCTCAGTGAATGCAGACGTAGGACAGGACTGTGAAACTCAAGGTCGAAGGAAAATGCCTGAACAGATGAACACAAACAATCGGAAAACCTCTGTCTCTCACCTACTGTAAGTGCACACATCACTCTAAGAAAAACAAACATCCAGGGTGAAGGCAAGAGAAGCATGAAGGCAAAATGAGAGCAAGGGGAAGAAATTAACAATTTGGGATCTACCAAGGGACAAAAATGCCAGACATCAAACGAAACATGAAAGGCAAAATAAGGGAGATAAGATGCTTTTGATGTGTGTGGAGGGAGCCAGAGGGCCGATGCTTTTTACCAAAACCGAGAGGCCAAACCGGGAGGAAAAAAAACTCTTATTTACACGTGCGACCTCCACTTTTTTTTCAACTTCCCTCTCAAGCAAACTAAGCTTTTAAGATCTTAAATGTCAGTGGTTGAAATAACAGGCCAGTGCTCTCTGTGGCATGTTTTGAGTGTTAAAAACCCCACTGCATCTTCAGAACAGAAAAGAAAGCATGGCGGTGGTTTATACCTCTCCTCCTTGCTTTGCAGTATGGGGTTGGCATCTGAGATATCCAAGCTTTTACTGAAAACAGATTTACTACAGTAAGAGAGAGTAAAGTTAGAGTAAATTTACAAAAGTAATCATGGAGCTGAGCCAAAGCATCTACTGTACACAGGGAAAGGACACGGGGTTGATGAAATGGATCACAATGGACATGGAAAAAAAGAATTTGTAATAAAACGTGTCAAAGATACAGAACAATGAAAGGCACAATAGCAATCCCATTGTTCCCCTTAAAACCAATTTGAGAAGTCATAATTCACCATATGGCACATTTAGCGTGCTGCTCGACTAGCTAAGAAACAGATTTTTTTTTTTTTTTTAGAGAATAGTAAAACACTCAGCTTTTGAAATCATTCCGAATTTCCTTTTCCAAAGAATTAAGCTGAGCTCATTGATCTTATTTCTTTTACTCTTCATGTGCAATGTAAAACACATTTCAAAGCTAGTATGCAGCTTCTGATAACTGTGAGCTTCATTTTGCCAATCCAAAGTTTATTTTTTTAAACAGGCAATCAGTTTTCCCTTTCAAGGCTCCACAAAATGTGACATCCTTTCAGCGTTTTTACTGTGGCACTCCGAGTGTAGAGTTTCGTAAATAATAAAGGAGCGAGAGATGCGCTGCTGTACCTCTGCCCGTGTTGTGCCATGTCGATGGCACGTCTCACAGGAACAGGAGATCCGCCCTCTGTCACGCTCAGCACCTCCATAGACTTGCGCTCTGGCCTCCTCTTGTTGTGCCTCGTCAAGAGTGGAGAGTCCACTCGCTTCCTAGGAGGATCTGAAGAGACCAGCATATGATAAATTCAATGATCCCTAACACATGAAAACAGCCCATTAATCCTGTGGAGTTCATAATGGGAAAAACTGAACAGTGAACATTTTTCATAATGTGTCTCAGCCCTTCAAACCATTTAAATCACAGTAAGATTTTTGTTTAGAAGAAATTAATACTTTTATTTATCAGGGATGCATTAAAGGCCACCTATTATGCAAAATTCACTTTTTTACGTGTTGTTTGAACATAAATGTGTGTTGGCAGTGTATGTACACAACCACCCTATAATGATAAAAATCAACCCGCTCCTTTTTTTTTTTTTTAAATCTCCATAAATCATAACCAGTGTCTCAGAACAAGCTGTTTGCAGAATCTGTAAAATGTGATGTCACATTTTACAAACTCCGCCCACAACTGTTGACAGACACTGCTGTATTAGCAGAGACCCGGCCCTGATTGAGCCACACACAATCTGCTATGCTACAGCATTTAAGTAAGAAATGTCTTCTTATTAAAGCTATAGATGTTATTCAGTCCAGAGCATGAGTCATTTTCTGTTTTTATTTTATTGTTTGGGTCATAACAGCATAGACAGCAGTATAGGTACTGTATTTTTTGCTGCTGTCCCTAAATACACAGATCTAATATAAACATGTGGTTTCTTTCCCAGCTGTTTACCTTCACAGACATAACTGACTGTGTTTTTGAAACTTATGTGTGCTTTTAACATACACTTATGTGTATTTGACCGTTTAAGTGCAATAAGACATGAAAGAGAACTTAGTTTAGTATTCACATGAAATGTGACTTCAGATGTGTGTGCTCAGAAAACCATATATCAGAAGTTTAAACTGATATGGTTTTAAAACACATGATTTCAGCACGATAGCATAGCCATATTCTGGAAAAAAGGCGCAGGGAGCAGCAGCTCATTTACATTTAAAGAGACATGCACGAACAAAATGTCTTTCTGCTTCCACTCAAAATAGGCATTTTCAGTTATATACACTGCCCTCTAAAAGTTTGGAAACACCCTAGAAAAGTGGGGTTTTGGACAATATTGGCATGAATCCTTTTTAATTTGTGATAATTTTGCACTGATAAGGGACAACACAAACTACGAAAATATATTTTATTACATAAGTTATACATAGAAAAAACTTTCATTTTTAATTCATCAAAATATCCACCATTAGCAGCTATTACAGCTCTGCATAATCTGGGCCTGAATTCACTGTATTCTAAACTTAATTGGCAATCAGTTGTTGAAGCTATTATACCCAAAAATCTTTTAAAAACCTGGGCCAAGTTTAAACCAGTAACCAGGCATCACAGCTGGCAAAGGGGCATGTCTGACTTTGACATGTATATATTGCCATTATTCTGTAATCAAAATGAAAATTATTATTGCTGGTCTTCAATGATAATGTCAAGTTACTTTAATGTATTTGCACCAAAAAATGATAAGGATTTATGCTGATATTGTCCAAAACCACACTTTGACAGGGGTGTTTCCAAACCTTTGGAGGGCAGTGTAATGATCTGTGGGGTATTTTGAGCTGAAACTTCACAAAAACATGCTGGAGACACCTGAGACTTACATTACATCTTGTAAAAATGGGCATAATAGGTGGTCTTTAAATGAATAAAAAGTGACAGTAAAGACATTTATAATGTTACAAAAGATTTTTTAAATAAATGCTAGGAAAAAAAGAAAAGCACAAGTATTTTCATCACTGATAATGATTAGAATTGTTTCTTGAGCATGAAATTAAAACAATTTCTGAAGACCAAAGAGCAATAATGTCTAAAAATGTATCTGTCATCACAGGAATAAGTGACATTTTAAAATATATTTAAAGAGGATAAAATGTATTTAAAAATGTCATGTTTTCAGTAGCAGTGAAAATTAAAAGAACATCAAACTAAAAATTTACCCCACTTTAATAATAAATATCTCCAGTCTTTACTGCATATGATTCATCTGTAAACACACTGTTCTATAAGAAAGCTACGTCTTTGTGTTCTTTCAACAAAATGTTTTCCGGCTTTCAAACAACCTTTAGATTCTACTAGTTCTCCAAGGCTGTGTTGGAGAGGAAATTATGTCACATCACAGAGCTGTTGTGAATGCCATTTCATGTTACCTTAAAGAACAAAATACATATGAACAGATTAAATGCATAACAGACAAACTAACTGAATCATTCTTACCGATCTCATTTCTGGGTGGTAGATTCTGATCCTCATGGCTGGGATATCTCTCCTTACGATCCAGCAGGAGAAAGTAGATCATCTTTTCCTGGTTATCACTGGAGGTCGAGAAGGCACGGAGAAACAAAAAAGCGTGTGTGGTCAAGACAGGTGTCTGACATACAGTACACTCACCAGAATAATCCTCAGCTCAGGCTAATTAACTTCATTAGTTAAAGAGCAAAGAGTAGCGTGCACCTCATTCCCAAAGAGCTAAAAGACATCCTGCAGAGATCACAGGACATCTCTTATTTCATTAATGATGCACGAAGACATAAAATATCCGACAAGAGTCTGGGCGAGTTCAAAAAGTCTTGAAATTCTCCCAGCGAGAGGCCTTGTGTTGAATTTTTCTGCCCCCGGACCACACAGCGGGAGGTAAATATGACCAGTCTTTGCTGCAGGCGCCATCTGAATTGTTTAAATGCTGGGTGATAGAAGAGACAGAGGCCGCAATGTTTTAGGAGGGAACACCCAGGCCATCTATCAGTGGGGCTAACGAAGTGATCGCGCACAGCGAAGCGTGTGGGCGGTAATTGTGCAAGCACGAGAGATGACAGATGAGCGGGAGTGAATGGGCTTCTCTAATAGCCCGCAGCCAAGATGCTGTACTGCGTGTTTACTAACCCTAAGAAACAAGGGTGTAAAAAAATAATTTCCTCACATATGGTCTCCCAAAGCAAAAGCAGTCAGTCTTGTCTAATCATGGGCAATAAAAACTCGGAGATAACCATACAGAGGTGAGAGTCTCTTTCTTAGCTACTCACTCGTCTGACAGCAGATCTTTCATCAGTTTGTTCTTGTCTCGGAAGCAGCCCAGCGAGTGCATGCTTTCCAGCACATCTGGGTCGATGTCCTCAGTGGAGGGTAGCGTGCGGATCGCCACTTTCCGTGGCACCGGTTGTTCTGGTTCTGGCTCGTTCTTCCCTCCTCTGAAGAGAAGATCAGAACAAGAGCATGTGAAATAATCTAGTGTTCTTGTTTATTTTTCATTAATTGAGCACACATGGTAATTGCCTCCGGCGTGTTCTAGGATCCTTGCTCGCAAACAGGCCCACATGCAATCTGCGCCCACAGAAAAGCTCTGGAGATTTGAAACGCCCATCTTTCTACAAACGAACCACCTCCCTGTGTGTTTGTTTATTAAATATTTTGGTAAATTTGATTAACGTTTTCATCTAACAATATGAGTGTAGTAGCGTATTAATTAAAATGATAACGTTATTTTAAGGACCAATTCTAACTATTAACTAGTTGCTTATTAGTAATTAAAAAGCACATATTATTGCTTTATTTTGTATTATCATACTTTAGATCCCGTAAACCTACCCCATACCTAGACTTAACAAACTAAGAGACAGTTTTACTAACAGCCTGCGCCAGTACAACCCGCCATTTGGCGTTTACAAACTTTTACAAAAGACGCGCAGAATTAGAATTAGCACTGAAAAGGCATGACCTTATTGGATATGCATTTGTACGAGTTTCACTTTCAGACACAAAATTTATGGAAGGAGAGTATTAAAATGAATCACGCAACACTGACATTTGTGCCATTACTTAATGCCCAAAAAAAGCATGTCTTAAACTATTATGCGCTTGAAATAGCTGCAATTATTGTTGCTAGGAGGAGGCACTGCAGAAAACAGAGAGTGCGTGGTAGAAGGAAGAGAATTTTTTCCACATTTATTAATTTATTTGGAATGCCAGAAGAACACATTATCCGAACATATCGTTTGCCAAACCATGTTATTTTTAATTTGCTTCAGGATATAAGAGACGACTTGGAACCCTCAACTAGGAAAAGTTCTAGCAAACCTTCATTTTTTGGCCTTCGGTGTTTTTCAGCGTATTGTGGCTTCTTTATTTCTTTATTCTTTATTTGTTGCGTCTGTGCTCTTTAATTTGCGCATTGTCAGTAAATCACTCGCAGAAATTTCCCCTCTCATCGGCGCTGTTTTGGAATTATGCTCTCGCGCTAATTTGTCCTGTTTAGTCAAATTGCCCCCAAATTACTAACTATCAATAAGCAGCATATTAGGAGTTTACTGAAGGAAAACTCTTAATAGTGAATGTGTGTTCCCTAATCTAAAGTGTTAACATTAAAACATTATTATATTGAAATCCATTCCAAATATTTTAGCAGATTTTCCTGACTCAAAAACAAACTCAGACAAAATAAAAAGTTGTAGTTTTTGATATATGGCATATTATAAAACTTGAAACCTGTACAACCCACCTGCATTAAACATGAAAGTGCCCCTAGACAGCAATAACACAAGACTAGGCTGAGAAATTAAATTATTTAGTTGCACCAGTTGTTAGACTAGAAAACACTGAAAATGTTCAAATTAAAACTACCATAGAAATGGCAAATAAGAAAGAAAGAATGAAAGAAAGAAAGACAAAGAAAGAAAGAAAAAAAGTATAATAACCCTGGGGCCCAGTCACAAATCATAACTAATACAAAATGCTAGATACCGGAGAAATGCATGCTGAAAAATGTATCAGTTCAAGATAAAAACAAGGCATTGCTTATGGGGGCACAAACATTGAGTGAAGCCAGCCTGCTAGAGCTTAAGGCTCTTCTACAAACACACACACAAAGCTGTCATGTCATTATTTAGAAAAGTGTCTTTTTGGTTCTGTATGTTCTCAGTTATTGCAGTGAGGACACGCATAGACCTACAGGACACATATACAAGCATAAACAAACAGACAGATACTGAGCAAAAACAGTGAAATGACGGCAAACAAAAAGTGAAGTTTATACTCACATGTACCATGTGTGCTTCTGTATCTGTTCTAACTGTAAAGAGAGGAAAACACATGAGCCAAACCATTAACGGTGGCAAACAAAGACAGCAGAGCATGACAATAAAAGCTACGAATCCATCGCTAAACGTCAGACGGTTTCCTGCTGGCCATTTCTAATCTCTCTCTGGTGTCGCATCCTCTGATCTCCCCGGGTTTAAAGTTCGGAAGCTACAAAGACATGTACATTTCAGCAGCCAGCTAATTAAAGCTGTGGCCTGCAGAACCAGAACAACAGCTTTAACAGCAGCAGCTCATCAGAGCAAATGGCTTTTGTGCCTATTCATGTACTGTAACACTACCAGGAACATCTTTAAGATGAACTGAAATCATTCTCTATAGTTGTTAGCAACAGATGTGTGTCTGGTGTGTCTTTTCAGGAGCTATAAACATTCAGCACTTGACCTGATGAAGAAACTGTGAGGAATGGCACACTGAACTGGAATGTTCAAACAAAACTTGCTTGCGGGTGAGAGAAAAATTATTTAACTTTATGGCTCTAAAAAAGACTGAAGGAAAAAGTCACAGTATAGTTATAGCACTTTCGCATGCAGGATTTCAGTGCAAAAACCATTGTCATATTCACTAGCCACCTGTAATCTAGTTTTCAGTGCTCCTTTTATATGTAAATTAGACTTATTGTAGATATTTTTTACAAAAGTTACCATAATTAATGTCACGTGGATGGCAGGAAATGCAGTTTCATTTAAAATAGTGGTTCTGAATCATGGGACCAGGGACCACTAGGGCAAAATTTCAATGAGGTCTTAAAGGGATAGTTCACCCAAAAAAATGTAAATTCTGTCATTAATTGCTCACCGTCATGTTGGGACACAAATTAAGAGTTTTGATGAAATCCAAGATTTCATTTAAAGGAGAACTTCACTTCCAGAACAACGGTTTTCAAATAATTTACTCTTATGTACTCTTACCCTTGTCATCCAAGATGGTCTTTCTGTCTTCAGTATGGTTTTTGAGGAAAACATTTCAGGACTTTTCTCCATATAATGGACTTCATTGGTTCCCCTGATTTTGAACTTCCAAAATGCAGTTTAAATGCAGCTTCAAAGGGCTCTAAATGATCCCAGCCGAGGAAGAAGGGTCTTATCTAGCGAAACGATTGGTAATTTAAAAAATAAAAAATTGTATACTTTTTAAGCACAAAAGCTGGTGTAGCACAGGTTCTGGGATGCGCGTCCACAACGCTACGAATCACGTCTAAGTTCATCGTCTGTGAACTCCGGCTCAAAAAGGTAGAGTGGTGAAAAACTCCATCTTATTTTCTCCTACAACTTCAGAATCGTCCAACACGTTGTACCTTTTTGTTTGTAAACAGCGTTTGACTTACTTGCACCTTCTTAGTCTTTGCGCGTTCGCTTTGTAAACACTAAGTCTGTAGTTCCGGTCAAACACTAAGTCTGTAGTCTGGTCAAAACATGACCATCGTGGATGACAAGGGGGTGAGTAAAATATTTGTAAATTGTTGTTCTGGAAGTGAACTTCTCCTTTAATAAAATTAAAGGAGTAAAAGGTTTAACCAAGAAAGAAATGCAAAATGCTGGACGTGGTAGTTGCGTTGCTGTCTATACAGGGTCAGAAAGCTCTCGGATTTCATCAAAAATATCCTAATTTGTGTTCTGAAGATGAACAACACTCTTGCGGGTTTGGAACGACATGGGAGTGAGAAAGCAATGACAGAACTTTCATTTTTGGGTGAACTGTCCCTTTAAGATGACTTAAATGGCTTTAAAATAAGACAGACAAGCATGAAAAGAACTGTTTTTGTCCTTGAAGATGTGATTTGACTTGAAGTGTGATTTCTAGACCTAGTCATGTCAATTAATAAAATTTTAAAACTCCGTTGGAATTTATACATTGAATACATATTTTTCTGGTTATGCCAAGCTCTAAAATATTTCATCAGACAGAAATTGCTTTTAGCATATTGTTAAATATCTTTATCCAGTAAATCACAAACGATTGGAAGTGTCATTTTATTTATTGGTTAAAAAGTGTGGGAACAGTCAGCTCTTAAAATTTCTGAAAATTAAATTATTATTGATTCTGGTTAAACTGATTAAACTTAATAGCCTACATTTTTGACTTTTCAAACCACTGATTTAAAAGAGATGTTTTTGCACATTTTCTATCAAGATGCCAGCAGTAATTCATTAAATGATGATGAAATGATTGCGATCAGCAACATAACTGCAAGAACTGCAGTTACGCATAAATTGTGCCGTGCAAACTGTATTTGGAACAGATTTTAAATTCCTTTAGAGAATCAGGTGCTACAACAAAACAGACTTTACGTGGAGATAAACAGTGCCATCATTCTTTGTGAACTCCCCACTGAATGTGTGCTGATGTGACAGTGTTTAAAAAACAATGATGATACATTGTCCAGATGTCCATAAACCCGTAGTACCTTTAGTACTCTGCAATACTCCATTGGATTGTTTCAACTGAATCTATAAGATAATATTTCAAACTGGCAATGAGACAGTATCAACTTCCTTCCCACACTGGAATCATACAAAAGATCTCTTTTATATAACTGACAAACCGCACAGGAAATGGGCTATGTTTGGATCCTTCCTAGGAGAGCGCTATTGTTTTCAATCACTGAGAGATGTGGGCAGTGAAGACAGCTATCTGTTTTCTCTGGAAAGCAAAAAAGGAAACTGGAGCATTTCAAAGGGTTGGTATTTGGGCAAGCTTATAAACCTCTCGTCACTCCGGCATGTTATAGGAAAAAACGGGGGCTGCTCCGAAGCAGAACAATAAAAATAGTAGCTGAGGGAGAAGAGCAGAGAGACGAGGAGACCATGAAAGAGAGAACGAAAGAGACAGACAGAAACGCAGACACGCAAGCTTTTTGAAGCTAATGTGTGAGATCCAGACAGACAGGATGGTTGGATTAGTTCTGCTGTGTGTTGACCTGAAGTGACAGCTCAAAAGCAGAAGAGCTCTCAGACCCATAACACTTATTTAATAGAAATCAGCTTAATATACTGTAGATGTCTGTGGAAATGAACAGCCAACCAGCATCTGTAGACTGTGTAGTGCACATGTAACACTGTTACAACTTATGATTCCTTAGGCCACATGAGCCATTTAACTCATAAATCAGAGATAAAAATCATATTTTACAAGGTTCGAGTGATGATAGTAAGCCTACACTCTTAAAAATAAAGGTGGTTCACAATACCATAGAAGAACCTTTTTTGTCTAAATGGTTCCATAAAGAACCTTTAACATCTGAAGAACCTTTCTGTTTCACAAAAGTTACTTTGTAGCGAAAGAAGGTTCTTCAGATTATAAAAAGGAAAGAAAAAGATGGTTCTTTAAAGAACCTTTGACTGAATGGTTCTTTTTTGGAACCAAAAATGGTTCTTCTATGGCATCGCTGTGAAGAACCTTTTTAAGAAGCTTTATTTTTAAGTGTATGGGCAAGGCTTCCGGTTCATTAGCTGCTATAGGGAACTAACGAGAAGAATAACCATGTGCGGTAAATGGTGGAATTGTTTGCAATACAAACCAGTGTGTTCATAATTAAGATATTACATTAAAATAATATGGTAAGACATACCAATTTGCAATATCATGTTTTAGCGACATTATAAAAAATGCTGGGTTATTTTTTTTAACCCAAAGGCTGGGTTTAGCCCATTGGGTCATTTTATTGGGTTATTTTTTATATATTTACCCAGGTGCTGGGTTATTTTTTTAACCCAAATGCTGGGTTCAACTTTTTTTTTATTGGGTTATTTTTAATATTTTTTTACCCAGGCGCTGGGTAGTTTTTCTGTATCTAAGTTGCTGGGTCATTTTTAACGCTGGGTTATTTTTTCTACCCAACCTCTAAGTTGAGCCTGTCTCTGACGAAACAACCCAGCTGCTGAGTTACAGTCAGTCAGAGTGCAGCCTTTTTGAGTCCTCTAAAGGAGAGACCGGTTCTCAGCATCACCGATTTGCACTTCTTCAGTAAAATAAAGGTTTGTACATATTTTATTTCATTTATTTATTTATTTTTGGTGTTTTTGCATAGTTAAAATTAAAATTCTACTTTTAAATGTTAAAGGAGTTTAAATGTATGTAATTTTGTAAACTATGCTGTATTCACCCAAATAAATTCAATTTATCTTGCATTTTGTCCATGTGTTCTTGCTTAATAATAAATGTTCATCTTTTGATTATTGCTGTTGCCCCTAGTAATACTGTTTTTATTTTTTATTTTCCAGTTCATTTAATGCCAGCAATATAATATTTTTTTTAACAATAGTTGACTTAAAATAATATAACCCAGCATGTTTGGTAAAAATATTTAACCCAACCAGCTGGGTCAAAATAACCCAGCATGTGTTCTGTCCAATATTTACCCAATGCTGGGTTGCCAAATAACCCAGGTTGGGTTGTTTTTAACCCAGCATTTTTTAGACGCTGATGACACCAGATGCCATACCCATTAAATTTACAAATGGCTGTGCCCGCTCTTACAGGAAAAATCAAGATAAAACTGTAAATCTGTAAATGCTAGACCCTGACCGTGAGTCGTTTGGTGGCGTCCACCTCGATCATCCCCCTCAGTAGGTTCTGGCAATCTGGAGGAATGAAATGGGGCATGTGAAAGACCCCGAGCTTCACTTTCTCCAGCAAGTTCCTCAGGTTATCATCGTCGAATGGTAAAGCACCCTGAGAGAGAGAAATATTACATGTCAGACTGTAATCAATCATATATACTGTGTGGTACAAAATCCCTGCAGTATTTAGAACAATGTCAACCAATATGTATTTTTCAATGGTTGATTTTTTATTTATTTTTGGTCCCCCTAATCCTGTATACACTGCTGTTCAAAAGTTTGGAGGTGATAAGATTTCTGACATATTTTTAAATATCTTTTACACCCACAAGGGCTGCATTTACGTGCATTTTTACACAGTAAAAACAAAAGTATTGTAAAATATTATTACCATTTAAAATAACTCTTTTACATTTCAATATATTTTAAAATGTAATTTATTTCTGTTTTGGCAAAGCCAAATTTTCATTAACCATTACATTCGATGTCACATGATCCTTCAGAAATCATTCTGATATGATGCTTTGGTGCTCAAGAAACATTTCTTTTTTTTTTTTTTTGTAAATGTTGAAAACAATTGTGCTACTTAATATTTTCTTACAAACTTTTTTTTCTTCAGGATTGTTTGATAAATCAAAAGAGCAATGCATAAGTCTTTACTGTCACTTCTAATCAATTAAATGCATCCTTGCTGAATGAAAGTAATCACATTATTTAAAAAAGAAATAAAATACATTGCAATCCTGTTTTCCCTTGAGATTTGGAAAGACAGAAGGGGTACGGGTTTGTATCTAAACAAATAATGGTAGAATTGAAGGAGTAGGAGTGATAAATGCTTTGATAAAAATAAAACACCCCCAGCACATTTTATGAGTTTTATGAAGGATATCTACACAGGAAGTAGGACGCAAAATAAATAAAGAAAGACTGGCATAGAGAGATGATTGTGCTTTGATAATTAGCTTTGTTTTGTGCCAGATACACTTCATCATTTTCACATCAGAGAGACCCATCAGGGCCCCTGACACTACTGAGATGTCAGCGCTTGATAAATGACACAGAAAATTCACAAGCATGACTGACGACAGGACCACGTAATAGATGATATAATCTAACAAAAACTAGCAAAGTATAGAGATGATAAATAAGAAAGGATGCAGATTGCTTCTCTAATGAAATGGCTTTGAGCACTGAAAGATCAAAGTACAGGTTCCTGCGACACACAAGAATGATTTGATTGTTTAGAGAAGAGGATGCGGTTATAATGGAGCGCACAAACACAAAAGAAAACAGGGAATCAATTGGCTTTTCAATTTCACTGGGGCAAACGGTTCTTCTGGGTTGGGATTGTGTCGGGCTCATGGTCTTGAACAGTAATTACACCCGGACCAGCTTGATTATCCAGACTCAAAGCAAGCCGTCTGCTGTCAGAGAATCAGAGTTGTTGTCTGGTTTGAGAATGATTTAATTATAAGCTAGTGCCATTTGTCTCAGTTATTTGATGTTGGAAAAACGAAACAAGCGTGGATAAGAAAGTTCTAAAGTTGATCAACAGCTTGCTGTGACCATACATGTCCACTGGCGCGGAGCTGAACAGAGATGAGCGGGCATTTTCAGTTTGTTCTCTACTGAAGCAGAGCAGCAGGCTTGCATGGGGGATTGCTGGAATGACAGCCGAGCCGAGTAACCAATGAGAGCGTCAAAAAGTTAAGAAATGCTTAACTTTATGCAAATGAGGGGCAAAAAATGTAGGACGTCATGAGCAGTTCAACATCTGCTGATAGTATTTTTGGTGGATTCAGATCATATGCTTACACATTACTATATTTAATTTAGATATTAAAGGTGGTTTTTATGCTTTCACTTTGGCTAGGTTAGAAAAAGTGTGTTAAATTTATATATACACTGCCATTCAAAAGTTTGGGATCAGTAAGATTTTTTAAAAGCTTTTTAAAGAAGTTTCTTACACTCATTAAAGCTGTATCAATTTGATCAAAAATACAGAAAATAGTGGAATATTATTGCAGTTTGAAATAAGTGTTTTCTATTTTAATATACTTTAAAATATAATTTATTTCTGTGATGCAAAGCTGAATTTTCAGCATCATTACTCCAGTCTTCACATGATCCTTCTGAAATCATTCTAATATGCTGATTTATTATCAGTGCTGGAAACAGTTGTGCTGCTTAATATTTTTTGGGACCTGTGATACTTTTCAGAATTCTTCGATAAATAAAAAGTTAAAAAAAATGTTACAATACACACTACCTTTGGGGTCAGTACATTTTTTAATCAGCAAGGATGTGTTAAATGGATAAAAAGTGATAGTACAGACTTACATCGTTAGAAAAGACTTGTATTTTGAATAAACACTGCTCTTTTTAACTTTTTATTTATCAAAGAATCAAAGTAAAAAAGGTATCACAGGTTCCAAAAAATATTAAGCAGCGCAACTGTTTTAACACTGATATTAAATAAGAAGATTACAATGATTTTTAATAATCATGTGACCCTGAAGAGTGGAATAATGGGTGAGGAAAATCCAGTGCTGCATCATTGAAATAAACAATATTTTAAAGTATATTAAAATAGGAAACCGATATTAAAAATTGTATTTTTGATCAAATAAATATAGCCTTGATGAGCATACGAGACTCCATTAAGACATTAAAAATCTTACTGACTGAATCTAACATTTGAGCAGCAGTGTACACTTTGGCAGCTCAGAAACTAATGTATTTATTAATGTAACGAATAAATGTACCTAATGTAAACTTATTTATTTATTCAATTTAACAAAAGTGCACAACTGCTTTTAACTCTAATAACAATAAGAAATGTATTTGAGCACAAAATCAGCATATTAGATAAATCATGTGACATTGAAGAATGGAGTAATGGCTGATGAAAATTCAGCTTTTCTTCACAGGAATAAATTACAAATAGGAATAAATGTTCAAATTTATTAAAAAAAACTTTACAGACAATCAAAATTTGAGTTTGAACTTCCAAAATGCAGTTTATATGTAGCTTCAAAGGGCTCTACATAATCCCAGCCAAGGAAGAAGGGTCTTATCTAGCGAAACGATTGGTTATTTTCTTTAAAATAAATTACAATTTATATACTTTTTAACTTCAAATGCACTGTGTATTCTGGTTCAAGACAGTTAGGGTAGGTCGAGAAACTCCCATCTGACTTTCTCCTCCAACAAAATCATCCTACATCACTGCAGAAGTACCGACCCAGTGTTTACAAATTGAACATGCAAAGATCAAACATCCAAACACCCCAAAAAAAAGCAATGTAGGACAATTTTGAAGTTAGAGAAGATAATGAGATGGGAGATTTTTGACCTACCCTGTGACCTAAACACAGTGTACATGCAGAGCTAGACAAGATGAGCATTTAAGGTTAAAAGTATTTAAATTTTAATTTTATTTAGAAAATAACCCTTCTTCCTCAAACTCGTTCAAACTCAAGTTCAAACTCGCGGGCACCACAGAAGTCCACTATATGGTGAGAAACCTTGAAATGTTTTCTTCAAAAAACATAATTTCTCTACGACTGAAGAAAGAAAGCCATGAACATCTTGGATGACAAGGGGGTGATTAAATTACAATTTACAATTTACAGTACATTTATGTTCTGGAATTGAACTTCTCCTTTAACAGCTACTTTAAATTATAATAATATGTCACAATATTTCTGCTTTTACTGTAAATGCAGCCTTGGTGAGCGTAAGAGACTAGTTTCAGAAACATCAAAAATCCAGCCTACCCCAAACAGAGATTTTTACAAGAGCATGTCAGTCGAATTTTAGTTTAATTCCCTCCTCCAAGAACTCGAAGTCTTTTACAGTCTAAGTAAGGAAGAGTAAGAAGATAAAAGTGGATTCATAAAACGCTCAGCATGATGAATAAAAAGAGCTGATCTCACTCATGTCTGATATAAAGATGATTCACCGGCTGGAGTGAGAAACCATGGTGGAGCTTTGGTGTTGTCAATCTTTTGAGCTCTGACTACAGAGCTGGTGTAACACCTTGATTCTCTTAAAGCCCAAGTCTTGCTTAGCTGATTAGCTACCACTGAAATATCCTTGTCTGGATTCTCCCACATCCTCTGATAGACTAAACACAAGGGATTTCTTTCTTTATTTTTTTTTTAATGCATGCTGCTGAGAGAGATCCTGTAGCTCAAATTTGCCATAAGGGCAGAGGGCCACATTACAGCAGAATTATATGACACAAAATGAAGTCTCGGGCACAAAGAGCTTTCACTCACCACCAAAAGTGCAAAGAGAATGACTCCACAGCTCCATACATCAGCTTTCCTGCCATCATATTTCTCCCCCTACCAGAGAGAGATTGAGAGGTTAGAAATGGAAAGAAAGAGATTCAGAGGGAGCCCTATTACAAGAGATGCCACTGAGAGCACGTACTTACCCTTATAACCTCTGGGCAGGCATAGTGAGGAGATCTGAAAGAAAACAGGACAATATGTCATCATCATCCTCAACCAACCTTGGAGAAAACACCCATTAGAGGGCTTATACACTGTGGAAACATGCAGTACACTAATTCAGTAATAACTCCTTGTATTTGCATGAGGATCTTCACACCATCTTTGCTGATAAACAGCTCTATGTCTAACCAGGCTCTACATGCTGTTGTCAAATGATCCAATAATATAACATTAAATTGTAATGACTTTCTGCTGGCAGTGTGTAAAACAGGTCTGTAATCATCTGAATTGTGTAATGTGTTTTAACGCCATGGCACATCATCAGTAGCAGTCTATTTTTCAACATCAATTTTCTATAAATGCCTGTTTCTTCTTTGCAGGTGTCATATACTATTATGTAGATTGAGTCTGTATTGATAATACATTAATTTAATGGTTTACTTTCTCTGCTTTAAAAACGTAACTACTGCTCACTGTAGTGAAAGCTATTATTGCTGTTTTCCAACACCAAATTGGAAGGTTTATACTAAATTAAGTGGTTAATGCAACATGCTCTCGCTCAGTAATTTCAATGCTTTTGTGCCCATTTTAAACATAGCTGCTGCCTCTATCATTCTGGGTGGAAATGTGATGAAACAAAGTAATATTATTTCTGTGAATTTGTCTGAATATTTCATACACGCATTTGCTTTGCGCACTCATTTTTCACAAATCAACTGCAATATTAAAAAAAATGGTAACAACTGACAATAACGTTCAACTTGCTAAGCACAAAAAGTATTCTCACAGTTGATGTCACATGGACTATTTTAACGACGTTTTTACTACCTTTCTTGGCCCAGGAACATTTCAGTTGCATTGCTGTCTATGCAAGGTCAGAAAGCTCTTGGATTTCATCAAAAATATCTTAATTTGCGTTCCAAAGATGAACGAAGGTCTTACAGGCTTGGAACGACATGATGGTGAGTAATTAATGACAGAATTTTCATTTTTCTGTGAACTAACCCTTTAAAAACCAATCTCCTGTGACGAGGCATTTAGTTAATTGCTATGACCTTACAATGCTACTCCCTAGCAGTCAAAATGTTTACAAGATCATACTAAGAAATTCATGTGTGCACCATAAACAGATACAGTACTCCCCTTCTCATAATTGTGCAAACAATCCACAATAAGAGTTCCAGCACTGAAATAAGAATATTTCTGCAGAAGCCTGATTTCTGTATGTGTGTCAAGGATATCCCCTATGATAGGAACATGAGGGAGGATTGATATGGCAAATCAGGGAAGCCACAGGGGGTGATTAAGCTATTGTGAAAAGACCCTGATGGAGAGGAATTACTCATCTAGTCCAAGACGCGGTTCATGATTTTTTGAAGATATTTTTTGTTATTCCGCAAGCCCTGTTGGTCTGACTAGAGGGAAAGTGGTTAAAGAGTCAAAAACAGTGAAATAAACTCTTCTTCTTTTGACATTAGCATGGTTTTCACTCTGAGCTGATCTGACTTTGTACTAGTTAGCTAGGGCTGGTTATGCCTCAGAGATCAGAAGTGGCAAAGGAAGGCTTCTTTGATGTTATTATCAAGCTTAGGGGACCCAAAGTAATGGTCCAAATAGGACCAGTGGTACTAGGGAATTTTGCACTGTATTGTGGATAATCTAGTTTCACTTGAATGAAGGTTCTGGAGGGGGATCTAATTAAATTGACTGAATTTCCAAGCAGCCCTGGACATTTTTATGTAACCACCCCTTCACTCAAAATTACCATTGGGCTGCAAACATGGCAGAGACTTTTCAGAACTAAAGCTATTTCAAATTTAGGTCAGTCCTTGCTAAGCAAGGAATGAGAAATGAATAAATGCCTGGTACAGAAATGTGACTGGTAGGCTCCGCATTGGTCTTCCTGTCTTGCTGTGTTCACACATAAGGGGCCTGCCCCTTTCAAATTCAATTGGAGTCCATTAACCATGGTAAACAGAATACATTTGTGTCAAGCGGACAGCATACGAGGAGGCTAAAGATGAATGTGTTTAATTAAAAACTGTCATATCTGTGCCTAGAGTTGGGAAGTCACAATCAGTAATTACAGCATGCCTCCGTCAGAGGAAACCATCAAAGCCGTGGCACCATTTTAGTGCTGGCTAATAGGAGCAGAAGTACACAGACTGAAGTCAAAGCTATGGTCTGGTCACTCGGGGCGAATTTTAAAGTCTTGATTAATCCCCGTCTGTGATAATACGCTCCGCTCTGTGGCACCAAGCCCTCTCGTTTTCATTGATAATGGGGCCTCTAATGACATGCATTACACATTCGCAGGAACTATGAAAGCCTGAGTGAGGTCAGACCATCATGTTCATATTTTGCACTAATAGAAGCAGTTCAGGAAGTGTTTCAGTGGTAGCAGGCCCAGCCAAGTGTCTCAATGCAAGAGTTAGTCCTTCAGATATAGCTATCAGTTGTTAATATGGAGCCATCTATCCAGCTCTTTTCATAATGAAGCATGCAAATAAACCATGTGGTGCATTTGGGCATTAGACTATTAATGGGAGTGATTTAGCGATTTTTCAAGTCATACATTTTCCAAATCCCTTAATATCACCTCAAGATGATGCTATTCTTCTCAATAGGCGTTTAATGTGAAGTCTATGCAAATCAAAACGTAGTCTTTGGTATTTTGATCTAAATGGAATTAAGCAAATGCATGTGCATGCACTGTTTTTAGCCAAACAAAGCAAAATTGTACCCTGTTATGAAATGTAAGCAGTGCATTTAAAAGTCTGAGGTAGTTTTCCCTTGTTTTACAAAAAACAAGCTTTACGTATACTGGTAATTGTTGCAGGAAGACAGAGTATGACTCACCCACAGCTGGTTTCTAAGAGACTGTCTCCAACCTGTAGAGAAGCCATGCCAAAGTCTGCTATCCTGATGTTATTTTTCTCATCCAGCAGCAGGTTCTCTGGCTTCAGGTCTCTGTGGCTGCAAAACATGAGAAACAAAATGCTTAAGGTATAAACATATACACATTAGCAGTGGTTCCAGGTGTTTCTACTAGTTTATGGTGTAAAAGTCAATGACTTAAAGAAAAATGAAAATATTTTATATTTACAACACTGTTCTAGAACAGTACAATGCAGTATGTGCAGTGCATTTTACGAAGGACTGTTTCCTGAACCTGGGAGAGTAGCCTACAATGCTGGCTGTGCACACTATAAAGTGGGTCAATTCCAACTTTGCAAGGACAGTCTGGCGCTTCTGACTCATAGCCTGTAAATACGTTTACATATTTAAAGAATTTGGTACTAACTATTCAAACGCGAGTTTTGGGCTGTGTAGAGTAGTGCTTTTATTATGTTTACGCAACATGACGCAACGTGTAAAAAGACAGTATGAGTCATTATAATGAGTAATTATGTCCTCACTGGATGCAACAAATGCCTCATTTACAATAGGTTTTATTGTCTTTGTCTTGTCACGCTGGGACCCATCATCAACAATATGGTAAGGGGCGTGACATTTCCGTCACATGCTTGAGGTATTCAGCCAATCACAATGCACTGGATAGCTGGCTAATCAGAACACATTGTGCTTTTCAGAACGATGAGCTTTGTAAAAATGGACACATTTTAGAAAGGTGGAGGAACAATAATGTACAGTACGTGGAAAATAATGTGTTTTTCAAATCTCAAACTGCGTAAACACATTGCATTACACCAAATACACAAAATAATGTTCTTTTTAGCAACATCATACGCCACACTGACAGGTATCTGAGAATGGCTCGATTTGAAAAAAGGGATATTATTTTTACAGATTAATTAAAAACCACTACATGGATTTTTATCATTATAGGGTAGATTTGTACATACACTGCCAACACACATTAATGTTCAAACAACATGAAAAAGTGATCTTTGCATCCGATGACCCCTTTAAGGTTTTCGAGGAAAACATTCCAGGATTTTTCTTCATATAGTGGACTTCAGTGGGAACCAATGGGAATCAATGGGTTGAAGGCCCAAGTTGCAGTGTTAATGCAGCTTTAATTGATCCTTCGCAAAAACCCATCTCGTTACTGGTGCTATGTCCAACAAACAATGCAGCTCTCACACTACACATCATGTTCTCGTGCAGTGAAAAATACATTGGAGAGCAAAGAGGAAACAGACAACACACCAACAGACAAGACAGAGCAGGTTACTTCTGGTATGAAACAAGGTCTCAGCTTTTAAATGTTTTAATTTTTTAAGAAATTCAAACAATACTGTTTTGTGGCTCTTTAATGGGCAGTGACAGATCACTGTATTGCCTTATTAGATCAATATACACTTGAACCGATCGTCTTTTTTCTTTAATTAAAGCATGAAAAAAAAAAGACTGAACATCAGAACATATTTTATTTCAAACAAGGAAAGACGTCAATACACACCATTTTTCAAGTATAAATCTACCAAAGTTAATCTACACTCCTGTCTGATTTGTTTGTCAGACAGAATGGTGGATTCTGCATTATGATTGGTCAGATCGCCTGTCAATCAAGCTGTTGCGAAAGGTCAGTCAGCTCTACACAATACCAGCTGAGGAATAAAGGTCTTATCTAGCGAAACAATTGGTCATTTTCTAATAAAAATAAAGGTCACGAGTAACGTAGGCAGAAGCGAACGTGCAAAGAAAGTCAAACACTCTTTCCAAAAAAAAAGGTAAAACAACAATGTTGGACAAGTTTGAAGTTGAAATCCTACCTTTCTGAACTGGAGTACACAGATGAAGAACGAACCATGCGCAACCTTTTCAGCATGATTACGTAATGTGTCGTAAAGTTGTAGACTTGCATCACAGACCTAGCGCAAGACGAGCATTTGTGGTTAAAAAGTATATAACCTTATTTAAAAAAAAAAAAACAGATAAGAGCTAGATAAGACCCTTATTCCTCTGCTGGAATCATGTAGACCCAATATACGCACCAGACACTTTCTTACAATCACTCCATGTTTTAAGGTAAACACTGTGCAATTCTGAGTGGGTTGGACAAACCACCTGTAGAAACACACTCTTCTCTCTATATGCACCAGACACTTTCTAATTAACACTTTATGTTACAAGGACTCAATAAGATAACACAAATGTTTACTTGTGAATGCACTACAAATCACATTGCACTACTTGTTTTTAACCTTAAATACCTCTTTTGCACAATATCTTGCACAACATTGTACAGTATTATGAAAAGTACTTGTATAGTCTGTCTTAGGTTATGTGTATAGTCAACTGTCTATATGTATAGTGAGATTACCTCTTCTGGTTATGTGTACAGGTCATGTGTATAGGTCATGTGTATAGTCGATGGTTTATATGTATAGTTGGATTACCGCTTCTGTAAATTAGCTATGTATAGGTTTAAAAATTGCTCTTACGTCTAATGATGTACGTTTACATACATGTTTATTTATGTAGCACCATGGTCCTGTGATACACAACATTTCGTTCCACTATTTGTCCACACATGTAGTGGAATGACAACAAAGCTCTACTTGACTTGAAGCTGCACTGAAACTGCAATTTCAAACTGAAAGTTAAAAGTTGAAACTGAAGTCCACCATATGAAAAAAAATCCTAGCATGTTTTCCTCAAAAACTCTTCCTTTCTTTTTGAGTGAAGAAAGACAAGAACGTCTTGGATGACATGCGTGTGAGTACATTTTCAGGACATTTTTATTATAAAAGTTAACTAATCCTTTAAAAATAAGTCATCCTGCAATGTTCCATTATTATTTCACAGAAAATAAATACTAATAAAAGTGCTTCACTTCTTTGAATATTTCTCAGTTGACTCGTAAACCCCCAATGAGCACATGTATCTAAAAAGATGTTTGTGTTTTTATTAAATGATCCAGCTTGAGTAAATTTCTTATTACTTGTTTAAGCTGCCAGTATCAGACTCAGCCCCAAATCTCTTGATCAGACATCATGGGAAACATCTTGATTCCTTGTACCATTGTGAAATCCTCTGATCTGGAGATAAAAATTCAGAGCTTTCTTTGCCAGTGTCAAGAAGCGAAGCCTCTTTCATCCTGAGCGGGTAAGTGATCGAGGAACACAAGACCATTTTAGGCCCAAGAGATCAAAAAGCAGCTTGTACACTTCAAGTATCTTTCAAAAGACAGCTGATCGTGACCTGTGAGCCAATGAACATTTACTGAAGCTCATCATTTTGGGCTGGTTTGGCAACAACAACTGGCCAATAATTACTGGTGGGATAGAAACGTGACTTGAACCAGAAATGCTGTCCTCCTCCTTTTGCCACAATTACTGCAATGGCATCGAAGCAACCCTAATGCTCTGAGAACTCATCAGCCATCTGCAACCATAACGAACAACATCAGAAACGTAAACATCTGCCAGGCACCTAATTGCTTGATCATGAGATAGGAAGATGGTCAGAGAGAGATCTTGTCAATATTATCAATGCATTGTAGTCAACTCTCAAGTACTACTACATCATCACGATCAATACTTTATTAGTAGTGAGGGGAGCTTTTAAACGGCACATGTTTTCAGCTATAAAAGGCTCTGGATGTTGAAGATGATGCAAAAAACTGTTGGAAGCACCGGCTATAAAAGACCTAGTGCCTCCTCACCCAGTGATAACCAAGTTATAGCAAAGGTTAAACACAGACCAGCAATAAAGTTTTTTACTACAACGATTGATTCATCTTTCCCATGCCAAGGCAACCAAGGAGAAGGAGGAGTGCTCGGTAATGGAAAGATAGCATGGGGGCCCCGGTCAATACTGGTGTGTGTTTACCAAGAGGCTCTTCTGATTAGCTGCCAGCAAGAGACTGAATGGCTGAAGCAGGACTGACTGAATGATCCCTGGGTATCAGGGACTACAAGTATTGCCAGACACAATCATAAACATCCTTTTAAAAACAAACTCATCTGCTTGCTTTAACACAGGAACCAGGTTCTGCACCATTCAAGACTGCAAATATGCTATAAAAACATGAAGTATGCCTACCTATAACAGCACCTAACTCTCAACTCTAAAGCCATTTTGCTGCTCTGCCTCTCATTATAATGCTTGAAGTGCAAGGAAATGTGCAAGGAAATTTCATTATGTGATGTCTAATTATGAATGCTCAGGATGAAAAGGCATCAGAATGAAAGTGAACAGCTTCAAAAAGGAGGCCTTTGTTCTAAACCCAAACTAGTTACCAAAATATACCCACCAGCAACCAACTGTGTCCCAACATTATGGTCTGAGAGATCAATACAGCAAAAAAAAAACACAAGGAATGGACACTGTTTTCTGCAACCTTCCCCAAACTCTTCCCTCCTTAGTAAAGTGCACATGGCTTTTAACAGCTCAGGGGTTTGTGGAAACTGAGGTGTCCAGCAGACCCTCCATTATTCTCACATTAGCTCGCTTTCTCTGTGGTCTTCCATCATTACACACTGCATACTGTAGGTATGGTGCTGTGTGAAATCGGTGGACATTATCTTCCCTGACAAAGTACATGTTCATGGAACCAATAAACACAATCCCTCCTTGAGAAGAGCACTAGTGTCCCACTGTGAGGTTGCTGTTAGTCTAATGTTCCTACAAACGGTTTCTTTAGAAAAAGAGATATTACATGTCCCGTAAACACTTCTGTTTTTAAACTACAATATATGAAATAACTTAAAAGGCTTAAAAATACACGAAGAATGCTTAAATCATACCTGGTGCAAATATGTCTTTCCAAAAAAATTCCAGTGAACAAAAAAAGTCCAGAAAACACGACATGACCTAGAACCTTGTGACAGAAACATTGCCTCGTTTTCATTCACGTCAAATGAAATATGGTGTCTACCCTGACTGAGGACTATTTGTTGAGGTTTTAATGGCCACCAATATCTCTCTGTGTCTTTTCCTATCTCTGTGTGTCCTCCTAATTTTTATGTCCCCGGAATAGCACATTCATCTATGTACACACAGTCCATATTTAAAGCACTGAAATATGCCAACCAATAACTATTGTCGTTAAAAAAAAGCTGTTAATCTTGGAACTAAAGTTCAGAACTCTCAGCGCAATATTCTACAGTTTGTTTGCTGTTTGGAGTTCACCATAACCTTCATAGGCTACTCATTAAAGGACTAGTTCACTCTAAAATGAATATTCTGTCCTTGATTACTCACCCTTGTGTTGTTCCAAACCCATAAAACCTTCGTTCATCTTCAGAAGTAAAGAATTTTTTGATGAAATCTGAGAGCTTTCTGACCCAGGTTAGACAGCAACAGAACTACCACGATCAAGGAAAAGGTACTACCATAAAGGTAGTAAAAACACTGATAAAATAGCCCATGTGACATCTGCGGCTTAACCGTAATGCTATAAAGCTACGAGAATACTTTTTGTGCACAAAGGAAACAAAAATAATGACTTTATTCAACAATTTCTTCTCTTCCATGTCAGTTAGCTTCAAAAAAATTACGGTTGAACCACTGATATCACATGGACTATTTTAACAATATCCTTACTACCTTTCTGGGCCTTGAATGCGTCAGTTGTGTTGCTGTCTATGTAGGGTCAGAAAGTTCTCGGATTTCATCCAAAACATCTTAATTTGTGTTCCGAAGATGAACAAAGGTCTTATGGGTTTGGAACGACATGAGGGTGAGTAATTAATGACAGACTTTTTTGGGTGAACTATCCCTTTAAAGGTCACTTCCAGAAAAAAAATTACAGATAGTTTACTCACTCTCTGTCATCCAAGATGTTCATGTCTGTCTTTCTTCAGTCATAAAAGAAATGATGTTTTATATTGAGGAATTATGTGTTACACTGAGGAAAACATTCCAGAATTTTTTTTCCATTTAGTGGACCTCTATGGTGCCCGTGAGTTTGAGCTTGCAAAATGCAGTTTCAATGCAGCTTCAAAGGGCTCTAAACGATCCCAGCTGAGGAAGAAGCATCTTATCTGGCGAAACGATTGGTTATCTTCTAAAAAATGTAATTTTTTTAATACTTTTTAATCACAAATGCTCATCTTGTCTAACTGTGATGCACATGCAAACTCTCTGATATCCGGGTCAAGACAGTTAGAGTATGTCGAAAAACTCCCATCTTATTTTCTCCTCCAACTTCAAAATCACCCTACATCGCTGCAGAAGTACCAACCCAATGTTTACAAGGTGAACGTGCAAAGAAGGGTGAAACACGCTTTACAAGAAAAGGTAAAACAGTGATGTAGGATGATTTTGAAGGACAAAATGAGTTGGGAATTTTTCGACATACCCTAATCGTACTGACCCGGATTACACAGACTACGCATTCGTATAGCAGAGCTAGACAAGACGAGCATTTGAGGTTTAAGTAAGACCCTTCTTTCTCACCTGGGATCATTTAGAGCCCTTCGAAGCTGCATTTAAACTGCATTTTGGAGCACCACAGAAGTCCACTATATAAAGAAAATCCTGAAATGTTTTCCTCAAGAAACATAATTTCTTCACGACTGAAGAAAGACAGACATGGACATCTTGGATGTTCTGAAAGTGAGCTTCTCCTTTAAATTCAACCCCAATATGCACTCCAGACTGCACTGCTGACTTCCACGTGTTTTTAAATCTAGAATGGAGCAGTAACATTGTATAAATGCACCCAGTCATTATTTCAGTTGTCACACATTCAACAGGGCAAAACAGCACTCACCTTACTAATGCATGTAGCCGGTAGTGTTCCTCATATAAATACGCCAAAAAGATATCAATCTTCCTATCCAGACACTGGGTTGCATAAACAGAGAATCCCCATGTGAGCTTCAGGCCCAGTTACTTAGACATGAGTTAAATTGGTTCAACTCTTTTCTTCTTCCTGTCTAACGACCTTGTGTACCTGACACTTGTATCATGTAAAAGGCTGAAGATTTTGACAGGCTTGATTCAGACTTTAGTCTTTCTGCCTGTCCTCACAGTAGGGCCAGAAAGCCATAATTTTATCCTCGTGAATACAGTGATAGCAGAAGGCTATCAACACAGCACATTATCTGTGTGGAGGTTTCAAACCCCAGAGAGGAAAATGGCTGCGAATGAGCAGACGAGAGAACGAGTGATGCCTCCCTGCTATGCTGTTTATTCAGTGCTTTCCATCACCTATCGAGAAAGGCCTTCAAACCATCCATCAGCTAGTTGAGCTTTGCTGGAAGCATGCGACAGTCTTCATTAGGCTGTGCGCCTGCTGAAGCGCATGGTAAACAGATGCAAATATTGTGCTAATGGCTGCCCCTTCAGTGCATTAGTATATTAGCATATGAAGAGGATATGGTCGTGAGAATTCAAACAGAAACATTATTAGCATTAGCGATAGCTCTTAAAGTTGTGAAAAGTTAAAGTGAACTTCTCTTTAATGAAAGTACATTTAGGACTACAGTGGAAAACAGACTGCCATCCAAATGTCTAGTTTGTCATTGTTCTGATGTATAATTTATGAAGTTCTACAGCGTAATACTGTGTTAGTTGGACGTGTTCGTAATCTGTAAATACAGATTCTTTCCAACACATGTAAGATTGTATCCTGAAGTCAGTAAATGACTTAGTGATTTCTCATTAGGGATTTCTATATAATAATGGATATCAAAACAATATATAATTCTGATAACTGACTATATTAAGTATACATTATTTCGGATTTTTAAAGAATTTTCTGTCGTCAGTTGTGAAATGTTAACTTTTTATTGCCACATCGTGTTTAGTTTAAAAATGAGGATATAAAATAAACACTTTCAATCATTAAAGACTGTTTTATATCATTTAATGTGGTGCAAATTTTGGCAGCCTCTTTAAAACAATTATTTTAATGAAATAAGTCTTGTTCTGCCTTGATCCATTAGCAAGCACTTTTTAGCAAGTACTTTTTTTCTAAATTCATTTTTTAAATACCTCTGCCCCATTGTTTGTGCTTTTGGGGTAGGTCACTTCATTACCACACTAGGTTTTATAATTACTCCATCATCTGTATAATTGTTTTGACAATTAGCAACTATTCTGCAGTGAAGATGAAGGATTTGTTTCTCAGCATTTCGACTTAAAATTGAACTAAAATCTCAGCAATTATGTAAGAAGGCAAAAACCTACATTACTTTCTGTTGTACGGTTAACTGAAACCCTTTCGGCTCAACAGTCAGAAAAGACAGAGAGAAAGCATACAGAGAAAATTTGAGCACATTGTTCATTTATATCTCAAAGACGTGGAGAGAAAAGGCTTGAGGATACACTCAGTGATAAAAACTCTACTTTTCTGTAGTGGCACTGGAGGGGAGCTATCAATCTTTGACCCAGAAAGTGTGTGTGAGTGTGAGCGTGTGGATGAAAACTTGTGCAAATGTGCAAAATTGTAATATCTCAATGTAATGATATTTAGAATTCACAATAATGCTTTGTAATGACTGTAAAATGCTTCACTTGAGGTGATTTTCACCATGCATACTAAATGACACAACAGCAGTAAAACACTCCAGACAAAAACAGCTGATGGCTATACATGATGTTTGAAAACAGACAAAATTGTTAGCAGCAACAACACATTTGACTTTCCTGAACCAAACTAATGAGAGTATTCCAAGCTTTGAATGCTCACAATTAAGGATTCTGATGTCCTGTAAAACATACTGAGATTTTAACACAGCAGTGAAGTCCAGAACTCTTACCATATAGAGTGACTGTGGCAGAAGTCCAGCGCTGAGATGATCTGTCTGAAGAACTTCCTGGCCTCTTTGGGTGTTAACCTGCCCTTCTTTACCAGGTAGTCAAAGAGCTCTCCACCTGACACGTGCTCTAGAACCAAATATCTGTAGAAGAAAGCAGTTGAAGTAAGAAACCATGACACACTGTAGCTTTTGAAACTACTAGGACAGATCTACTACATGCCAACATACAGTACACACCACTTTTAATAAGCTGAGATTGTCCTCACTGCAGAATACAAGATCCAGGGGGGCGAGACTGGATCTTTCATATTCCTAAACCTTCCCGTCTCCACCCCCTGATCCCTAAACCCACCCATCTCCACCCCTAAGCCTACCATCTTCACCTCCTAGATGTGGATCCAACCCTGCCACTGGATTTTGTGTTCTGCAGTGAGAGGCTACTGGATAAGTTTGGGGTTTGTTTTTTAAAGCAGTTTTTACTACAGTCTTCAATGTCACGTGATCTTTCAGAAATCGTTCTAATATGCTGATTTAATACTCAAGACACATTTCTTAATATTATTAGTGTGGAAAACAATTGTGCTGCTTAATATTTTTGTGTAAATTATGATTTTTTTTTTCTTTGAAATACAAAAATAATAATAACATAAAAGTCTTTGTCAATTTTGACAAATCTGAAGGTGTCATCGGATGCCCATTTTCCACAAGTTGATATGATTCATTAGGGTCTTAATGAAAATTCTATAATATACTTTGGTTAAAAATTCTCAGTGGTAGTGTAAAACAACACCCTTTTTACCTTGCCAAAATCAGCTCTGCAAAAATCATTCTGTTCTCATCGAGGTTGCTTTAAATGTTAATGAGCTCTGCTCGCCCCGCCCCTCTCTTCTCTCTGTGGAGTGACGAGCCTGTTTACTTTAGCCGCATTTAGCCACTAAACTTGCTAAGTAGCACGTTATTAGGAAAGGCGGTCGCAAAGATTAATAAAAAAAAACCTTATACTCACTTCTGCTGTAAGTGAAGCTGGATCATGAATGACTCGCGCGAACATAGACGCATTTATGTAGATCGGGAGGTGCATTCTCTTCACAAACAAAATTAATCCACTGCATCTTCAGCAGCTCAGATGTTGGGAGTAAATGACAACGACACCTGAATCGCTCAATTGAAGATATTCTTGTCTAACTTACATCCCTGCTCCGGCATCAAAACAATGAAGGTTGGACTGTTACAGCTATTGTAGGACAGGTCTGAGGTAAGATGCTCATGTCAATCAACAATCGTGAGAGCGGCCTCTGTCAGTGTGATGCCACACTGACAGCCATATGAGAATGGCTCGACTTGAAAAAGGGGATATTGTTTTTACAGATTAATTAAAAACCACTGCATGGATTTTTATCATTATAGGGTAGATGTGTACATACACCGCCAACACACATGAATGTTCAAACAACATGTGAAAGTGAACTTTGCATCTAATGACTTCTTCAATGCATCGTTACAGAATAAAAGTATTAATTTCTAGAAAAAAATTTACTGACCCCAAGCTCTCCAATATTCTAGTGAGATCACTAGTGAAATTGCATCTATTTTGCATTTTTTTTTTTTTTTAAATAAGATGTAATATAAGTTTCAGGTGTAATTGGTTGAAAATGCACATTTTGAGTGGAAGGGCTGTGCCTTTACAGCTCATAACTCCCAAAAACATTTGTTTGGTTTTAATTAACATGTCTATTATGCTGAAATCATGCATTTTAAAGACATATCAGTTTAAACTTCTGAAACACGGTTTTCTAAACGCACACATCCGAAGCTATCACACAGAAAGCAGCTGTCACACAGCATGTGAGTACTAAACTACTCTTCTCTTTCATGTCTTACTGCATTAAAAACACACGTAAGTTATAAAAAACACAGTCGGTTTTGTCTAGGTAAACACCTGGGAAAGAAATCGTCAAAATAATCTAAAAAATTTGAATAATCTATTAAACATCACAATCATAACTTTCAGTTCACTGCATAGTATAAATGAAAAAATATCTATCCCACATTTTCATTGTGGTCTCAGACTGTTGGACCCCACTGCATTTGAGTGAATGTGTAAATGCGTGCGAAACGTCTTCCTGCAATCGGTCTGTCTGATGGGCAAACACATTTATGTCATACTCATACATTCATGTATTCATGAGACACACACAGACTCCCATTCACACACAGTTACATTTGAACACACACGCAAACACACTCACTGACACACCAGACGTCTGATTTATTAGTCGATTAAAGGATTTTCTCATGCGATTACCTGTCAGCATTATTTAAATTAAGGATGGGTTCATACTTGATTTGTGTGTGTAAAAATGTTCACTGGCAAATGCTTTACGAGCATGCAGGCCATACATCTGTGTCATCTGAATATTAAGAAAACAAATTCCTCAGCTGCATCCATGGTGGCTCCTTTATCAATTATTGAAAACTACATTAAACCGAGCCACTGGAGCACGCACGCACACATATCTAGGGATATCGACGCGTCTGCTCTTCCGTACAGATACAGAGTTTACCAGCCACTCATGCACACTGCATGGATAAACAAAAGTGGTGTATACTCACAAATATTTCTTATTTTCATAGACATCGTGCAACTTCAAAACATGAGGGTGTTCTATGAGCTTCAGAATAGCTATTTCTCTTTCCACCTGTAAAGACATAGAGAGAAAAAAAATGATTAGAAATGTTTCAGTTTTACATACAGTAACATGAGGTCAAAGTAAAACATGAGAAGACATTGACAATAACAGCCTCTGGTTAGTCTGTGCTCACAGAATGACGTTGTATCGTATTATCTTGCCTAGCCATATCTAATTAGCATCCCACCACTTTCATTAAGTGGTTAAGCCATTAATCACTCTTTGGCAAGTAGAAAATAAACAGAAGACAATGGTTGGTGAAAACACTAGCCCTCCTAACAAGATGCCTGTGATGAAGAGTTCTGATGAATTAGGACTCTAATTGCATTAGTCTTTGGAAAGGGATACAGTAGCATGATATGGTGATGCATCATCACAGTTGTCATGAACTGTACCCCATTAGTTATTGAGAAGTGGTAATTAGCAAGCATACAGTTCTTCACCAATGTGTTGACGTATTGTTTTGTTGTTTTAGGGAGTGTACACTCTTGCTGCTATGGGAAAATCCATCTCTTGTTGCTTTGGGGGAGCACCAGAAATAATTAGACTTCATTATCGGTGGGAATATGGGAACAGCTAATAAGGATAATCCCACACTAATGAAAGTTGCACTGCCGAAGTAAACGCTGCATGAAGTCTCCCATCATACACCTGCTCAGAGACTAACCTTGTACAGTGTCCAAGTGAGCCACAATCCTATTAGACACAATCACCGTTCATTTGTACTCAGCCAATCAATACTCGATGGAGCAAAAACAATTATAGAAGCAGAGGTGTTATAAACTGAAGGAGAACGATTTGGTCAGGACAGATGGATGTAAACATCAGAATTTGTCGATTTGTAGTAAAGAATCATCTATTTTACAGGCCACACAGTCTATGTCAATAACACACCCTTGTCCTGACTTCTTTAAGTTTAAAAGATTACAGTAGCAGTCAAATGTTTTCTCCTTCCTTTACTATTACTATTGTCCATATTTATGAATAACGGAATAACGGAACAGTATGAGTCCCTTGTTTGTTAAACTGCCCAATGTTCTTCAGAAAAATCCTTCATGTCCCACAAATTCTGTGTTTTTTCAGCATTTTTGTGTATTTGAACCCTTTCCAACAATGACTGTATGATTTTGAGATCCATCTTTTCACACTAAGGACAACTTAAGGACTCACATGCAACTATTAAAGAAGGTTCAAACGCTCACTGATGCTCCAGATAGAAACACAATGCACTAAGAGCCAGGGGTATAAACTTTTGAACAAAATAAGGATGTGTAGATTTTTCCTATTAAGTTTTTTTTAGCAGATTCTGCAAGGTGTATGTAAACGTTTGACTTCAACTGTAACATTATACATTTTAAGAAAAAAATAAAAGTAGTCTCATGTATAATGGAAACTTGTTAGCTACTTTTCACTATTTGGTCCAATTTATCCATGAAAAATTTTAATAAATGAAAAAAAGACACAATTATTTACATGCAGTGCCTTGCAAAAATATTCATACCCCTCCATTTTTATTTCACTTTTTTTCCCCACATCAATCAACACTCCATACACCATAATGACAAAACAAAACAAAACAAAAAAACAGGTTTGTAACAACTTTGGCCTGTGTTTGAATCAGACATATCTGGACAAACCTGAAAATGTCTGCCAGCTCCCATCCAAGCTGACAGAGCTTGAGAGGTGAAAATGTGAAGAGAATAATGGCTGATAATTGTCAAATGTAGATGTGCAAAGCTTGTTGCATCATACAAAAAGTCTTGAGGCTGTAAAGGTGTTTCAATTAGGTACCGCGTTAAGGGTATGAATACTTATGCAATGTACTTATTTCAGTTTTTTAATTTGAACAAATATGCAAAGTTGTCACAAATCTATTTTTTTGCTGTCATTATGGTGTATGGAGTGTAGACTAATGTGGAAAAAAAGTTATTTAAAGCAGTTTAACATAAGGCTGCGACAACAAAAAGTGGAAAAAATGTAGGGGTATGAATACTTTTGACAAGTGAAGAAATCCATCCACAGGCACAGTTTGTTTCTCTGCAAAAACTAATTTCAAGACTTCACTGCAAAATGGAAGATCATGACAAACATAAACTGTGTCAAGTGACTGCAGACTTTTGACTGGTGGGACATAAACACCATCAAATACATCTAATATGATTATAGATGGAGTTTGACTCAGATCTAAGAGCAGAAGCACAAACACACACAAGTCTTTCTTTGGGCTCAATCACCCTGTTTCATACAAACACTATCTCTCTAACCATGTGGCTGCAGCCTTTCTTCTCCACATCTCTAATGTCACTCCAAAACCAGAACACGGCCGACCCGAGTAAAGGGAAAGAGAGAGACATGTCAATTTATCACCATCAAAGCCCCAGTTCTTCAAAGGTCTATCACCTGGACCTCTGCAACAGAGCAAGAAAAGCTAAATAAATAATGAAATATTTCTTTCTTTAATCTGTGTTTCACTGACTGCCTTACGTATCAATCCCTGTCATGGCAACCTTCTCTCAACATTTCTCTCGTTCTCTCAGCGTTTTTTTTCTTTATTTAGCAGATGGCTTTGAGCTCAGCTTTCGTGAACTATAGAGAGAGAGTGCTTCTCCCTGATCTATCGCAGCATATGATCTTTCTCATTGAGCTTACACAATCACTGTAATCATTCAGGATGCTTGTTTCTGCTCCTAGCAGAGTCTTTGATTATTCCCTGTGCTGCCACCGCTAGACTCACCTGCATTATGTGTCCTTGCCAATTTGGAAAGAACAAACTGCTTATGAAGCATCTTCTGTGCTGAGACCCGAAATTAATGTGTGCTGGAAGTGAGAGCAAAGGCGAAAAAATGCTTAATGATCACATATTAAACAAAATGGAGTCTCTGTACGATCAGGTTTACCCCGCAGGCCATTCTTGGCCCATGTCAGAGCTGCTTTGTCACATGTTAATGGCGGAATATATTCCTCCAATGTTAGCCCTTAGAATAACATGACCTTTTCTAAATGAATAAGTAGCAAGCCCAACAAATAAGGAACAATGACAGAGCTCAAGTGTGTTTGAGCTGCTTGGGTAAGTACATTCGTTTTTATACTTTTCATTGATTTCTACTGTTTTGAATGAGCTGATAATATGTTTCATTCCAAAACCTTCACAATCTTTTTAGCGTTTTTACATATATATAGTTTCAGTTTGCATTGTAAGTTTTATTTTAGGATTTTTACAATTTCTTTTTAGCTTTAAATTATTGTTATTTCAGTTTTAGGTTTAGTACGTTTAAGACTTTAGCTTAAATTCCTTTTATTTCGTTTAGATGCCAAGAAAACTTTCTATTGAAGCCCATTTCCACCACTGAATAAAAAATAAAGGTAATTGTGACTTTTTAATCTCACAATTCTCACTTTTTTTCCCCTCACAGTTGTGTGTTTACTGCTCACAATTCTGAGAAAAAGTCAGAAATGCATGAAAAAAAGTCAGAATTGCGAGTTTATATCTCACAATTCTGAGAAAAGTTTATATCTAGCAATTCTACTTCAGCAATTGTGAATTTTTAAGTCAGAATTGTGAGATACGAACTTGCAATTCTGAAAACGTCTTTTTCCCCTCAAAAGCGGACTTTATAACTCAGAACTGCAAATTTATATCTCTCAATCTCTCAGTTATAAACTCACAATTTCAAGAAAAAGTCAGAATTGCAGGATACAAGCTTGCATTTGCGAGAAAAAAAGTCAGAATTGTGAGTTTCTATCTTACAATTCTTAAAATAAAAGTCAGAAATGTGCGAAAAAAGTCAGAATTGTGAGTTTATATCACAGTTCTGAGAAAAAAAGTCAGAAATGCATGAAAAATGTCCGAACTGCGAGTTTATATCTCAGTTCTAAGAAAAAGTCAGAAATGTGTGGAAAAAGAAAAACAGAATTGCTAGTTTATATTTTACAATTCTGAGAAAAAAATCAGAAATGTGTTAAAAAAAAAGTCAGAATTGTGAATTTTTATGTCACAATTCTAAGAAAAATGTCAAAAATGTGTGGGAAAAAAAGTCAGAATTGTGAGTTTATATCACAGTTCTGAGAAAAAAGCCAGAAATGCATGAAAAATGTCCGAATTGCGAGTTTATATCTCAATTCTAAGAAAAAGTCAGAAATGTGTGAAAAAAGAAAAACAGAATTGCTAGTTTATATTTTACAATTCTGAGAAAAAGTCAGAAATGTGTGAAAAAAGTCAGCATTGTGAGTTTATATCTCAGTTCTGAGAAAAAAATCAGAAATGCGTAAAAAAAAAAGTCAGAATTGTGAATTTTTATGTCACAATTCTAAGAAACAAAAGTCAGAAATGTGTGGAAAAAAGTCAGAATCGTGGGGTTTTATGTCACAATTCAAAGGCAAAAAGTCAGAAATGCGTAAAAAAATCTGAATTGCGAGTTTACATTACAAAGATTTGTGAAATACAAACTCACATTTGCAAGAAAAAAGTCTGAATTGCGAATTTATATCACAATTCTAAAAAAAGGTCAGAAATACGTTAAAAAAGTCAGAATTGTGAGATATAAACTTGTAATTTTAAGAAAAAAGTCAGAATTTCGAGATAAAAGCTTGCATTTGAGAAAAAAGTCAGAATTGCAGGTTTTTATGTCACAATTCTAAGCAAAAAAGTTTGAATTGCCAGTTGCGAGTCACAAAGATTTGTGAGATACAAACTCGCATTTGTGAGAAAAAAAGTCTGTTCTTGTGAGTTTCTATCTCACAATTAAGACTTTACAACTCAGGTTTTTCATTTAATATTTACATGCTATTTTTTCAGCTTGATTTCAGTTAACAACAAACATTATTTTTCTATCAATTTAGTTTTAGACAACAATAACAACACTTGACCTCACTGTCTTTCACGGTGTGAAAAAAAGCAGAACTGTTTCAAAATATCTTCTGTCGTATTTTCCGAAAATATTAAGTTGTAGTCTTAGAGTGATATGAGGGTAAATGATGGCAAAATTGTCACGTTTGGGTGAACTGTTTCTTTAAGACACTATTTATATGTTCATTAAGCGGCTTACCTTACCAGTGTCAGTTATTTCAGGTTTTACTACACTCACAGGGACATTTGGCCCTCACAATGTAGGCAAAACGTGACACACGCGCGCACTCTCTCATCTGTCTATACAGCAGGTGTAAAGCTGTGCTGGCACAGACAGGAGGAGGGAAATCCAAACACACAACATTTACCTGTACGTCAGATCTCTGCCAAACAGCACTTGTGATCACAGGATAATGGAGACTTCATCTTATCAACAAACCCCAGTAATCCTGTCTGAATCCAGATGAGTTAAATCCAACTCTGATACAGAGTTAACACTTACAGCAAGTCAAATAAACAGCGACGGCAAACCAGCCATTTGTTATGATTTTAATGATCCAATAAAAATACACACACGTAGACACACACACACACACACACACTCTTCTCTGATTATGCGGACGGATAGGAGCGGAGCAGTGATCTGCATCATTCCTCATTACAAAAGAGGAGACCGGCTCACCTCAGTGCCCTTTTTCATTGAGTTTCCATGTTTAACAATTAGCACCACTGTAATAGCATCTTTCTTGCCAACAAAAGTGATTATCAAGTGATTAATTTCCCTCGAGACAAAGATTTCAGTTTGGTAAGACATAAAATTACAAGGTTAAACGGCCACAAGTCAGTGACATTAATGACATTGATGTATTTGGTTTCAATTGATGACACGCAGGGCTTTAAACAGGAAAGAGATTTCATTTCTCGACTGGCTTTGAGCAGAGAAAGGAAAAATAAATGACTAATCCCAGATATTGAGAGAGCAAATGGAAGAGAAAAAGAAATGTGTGAAAATGCGTGCGTGTTTTCTTTGCAATTCAGATTTAATTAAGAACATAGCAATTTAAACCAGCATATTTAACAGCGTATAATTCAACACGTCCTAAACAAACAACTTTCAACCTCTGCCTTTGTTAATGGATTTAACATCATTTATTATGCTCAATTATTGTGTGATTTCAGGTTGCAGATGGTGTGTTGATGCATGCTAATAAAACTGCACTTGTGGGGATGGTCACACAACACACGACAAATGAATGAAGGCAGACACAGCTCATGTTCTCACAGCTGGGACTGGGACGCTACTCCAATGCACTGGAGAGGCATCAGATTTTACCCAATAACAACACATTTAACCACACAGCTGTCTGTTTGTTGTGTTTAAATGGTTTGGGTGTATGTTATGTGTGACTTCATGGGTGTTTGCAACAATGTGTTTTATTGGCAATCTACAAAAGTGTGTGTGTGAGGAGCTCAAGAAGCAATGATGATATGGAGGAGGAGTTGTTTGCTTCTTGTCTCCAGAGTTCAGCTGTTCTGTCCAAACTCTCCAGTGCCCACTAGCTGAGCAGCCCTGGCGCACACATACATACACACACACACGCACCAAACCAGTCATTCTTACCCATACATAAACATGCATTCACAGACAATTTCAAGCAGAGTTAAGGGGCGACACTAATTTGCAGTGACAAAGCAACTGGAAGTCATTCATTGTAAATGAGATTTGGTGATTCTTAGAAACATGAGTAACTATGCAGCCATTGAGCAGGGATGCATGAAACATCAGCCGACATAGTGGTATTGGCCAAGAAATGTGACTTTTTAATGTTTTCTATTGGTTTAATAAGCAAAAAGGCTGGTATATTTAATCTTATAAATCATAGCCAAAAAATCATGGGACCAACATTAAAATAAATAAAATAAAATAAAATAAAATAAAATAAAATAAAATAAAATAAAATAAAATAAAATAAAATAAAATAGTTTGCTTAAAATTGAATTCCTCATTTTAAAAATATTGAGTTTTTAGGGGTTTTTTTTTAATTTATTTATTGATTTGGAAAATAAAATAATATCACTCACAATTTAAAATACAATAAAACAAAATAACATTTTAAAAAACATTTATAAATACTGTTTAAAATTAAATTTCTCATTTAAACCATATAGAACTCTAGACTTTTTAGGTAAGAGTTCTTTGAAAATAAAAAATAAATAAATAAATAAATAAATAAATAAATAAATAAATAAATAAATAAATAAATAAATAATATAAAATAATATAAAATAATATAAAATAAAATATAAAATTTTGTTTAAAATTACATTTCTTATTTAAAACATTGAAACCTGGACTTTTTAGGTGAGCTATATTTACTTATTTATTTATTTATTTCTGAAAATGAAATAAAATAAAATAAAATAATTTTGTTTAAAATTAAATTCCTCATTTAAAACATATGAAACCGGATTTTTAGGTAAGCCTTTTTTATTTATTTATTTATTTATTTATTTATTTATTTATTTTTAATAAATAATAAAATAAAATACAATTATTTTGTTTAATATTAAATGCGGCATTTAAAACAGAGAACTATGGATTTTAGGTAAGCTTTTTTGTAAAATAAAATAAAACAAAATGTTAAAAATTAAATTCCTCATTTAAAGCATACAGATCTCCAGACTTTTCAGGTAAGCATTTTTTTAATAAAAATAAATACAATAAAATATAAAATAAAATAATAAAATATTATCCTTTTAACTTTAAAGTGGTTAATTAAATAAATTCCTTGTTTAAAGCATATAGAACTATTTTTAGGTAAGCATTTTGGGGGGAAAATAAAATAAAATAAAATAAAATCACTTGCAATTTAAATTAAATTAAAACAAAATAATATCCTTTTAACTTTAAATTGGCTTAAAATTAAATTAAATTCCTTATTTTTTAGGAAAAATAAAATAAAATAAAATAAAATAAAATAAAATAAAATAAAATAAAATAAAATAAAATAAAATAAAATAAAATAAATAAATAAAATAAAATAAAAAAATTCCATTTAAAGCATGTAAAGGAATTTTTAGATGAGCATTTTTCAGTCTAATAACATTTAGACTGATATTTAAGATTAGGCAATATATCAGCTATTGCTTTCAAATTAAAAAAAAAGAATAGAGAGAGAGAGAGAACATAGTAAAAAAAAAATATATATATATATATATATACACACACACACACACACACACACACACACACACACATATATATATATATATATATAACAAAAATGTCCATATCAGTGAGCAGTGGCTGTCAATGGAAACATTTGGATACAGGAGTCATGTAGGAACACCTATAATCAACCAAGAGCAGAGAGACTCACTGACCTCTAGGGTTTAATTGCTGTCAGCGTGAGCGCGACTTTACACGTGACACACCATCACCTCTCCTTCTGCCTGTTCCCCTGATCTATTCATCACTGATGCCTCTTTCCTCCAATCCATCTTAATTCCTCAAACTCTCTCACAACACACCAACTTCCCAATCAAAGCAATGGAAGAGCAGCAGATGAAGAGACCCATAAAAAAACAGAAAAGTGGAAGGAAAGCACTCAAGTCGTGCTTCTTTAATAAAGATGGAGGCTGTTCAGTAGCGGCGGTCCTCCTGGGAGCTGCTGTGGCTTTGTAACTAATTAACTCAAACACATGTGGAAACAGACACTTGAGCACGAGGGGGAAGGAGGGGGTTAAAGCAGCAGACCTTAACGTCTCACTGAAGGCTTAGACAAGGAGCGCTGGGAGGCATATCATGGCTTAGCTAATACCTCCAGAGACACACCGTACAGGATATCGGTGGATATTAAACACAATTGCCATCCCTCGGTGATGGCCAATCCATCTACGCGATCAACCAGCAGCTGTGGCTCAAATCAGATCCATCAGGTGTGAGGAGGTCTGAAAACGGTTGGATGGCAAATGAGCGAAGGCTCAGTGGAAAGGAGAACAACAGGGAAAGAGGACAATGAAATACATAATTAAAGGTGGAGTTTCTGTGCCACTAACAGGACCAAATTTCAAATATAACGATTATTTAGAAACTAGCTGCATTGGAAAACCATGCCTGTGGGGACATTTCTGCAAAATCAAATTAGATTTGGTCCTTGAATGTTTTTCGACACTTTCAAAGTGTGGTGCTGAAAGTGTGTTCAGTTTTATTCAAAAAGGTGACCATGGATCCGGCAGTGATTTATTTTGTTGGTTGTTATATTGTGGCAGTACTAAAATGTAAACTGATATTGTTAACAAAACCAAACATGAAGTTAAAAAAAATGGATTTGATGAAGCAACTTTAGTTTGCTTTTACAAGTATTTGAGCTTTTTTTTTTTTATATACAGGACTCGCGCTCGAGCGCTCCGCATCACAAGTGCAGTGTTCGAACTGGTTGTGCAGTGCAAACATCAAAAAGCGTTAGTTTATAAATCATGCACAATGTAAAACTGATAACATACCTCTGTAAACCTAATTTGCGTGAAAAGGAATAAAAGTTGTTGGTGTTGTACTATCTGTAAGAAGATATATGCATAAACTACAATGGAAAAATGTTCACTAAATAAACTTCTGGATGCACACAACAATCACACATTTGTAAAAATAGTTTATGTTTCACAGAAGAAACAGCTAAAGTCAGGTTTAGAATGACATGAACCCCCATAAATGATGATTAAAAAATTATGATAAAATTAATAAAAGGGTTAGTTCACCCAAAAATGTAAAATCTATTTATTTAATTGCAATTTATTTAAAACAAAACTTGCTTCCTTTTTTTCCTAAATGGTGCCTTGCAAAAGTATTCATACTCCTTCATTTTTTCACATTTTGTTATGTTGCAGCCTTATGTTAAACTGTTTTAAATTGCTTTTTTCCCCACATCAATCAACACTCCATAAACCATAATGAGAAAGCAAAAAAATGGTTTGTAACAAATTTATAGACAAAAAAAAAACTGAATTGAATTGATTTCATTGCATAAGTATTCAAACCCTTATCTGAAACAGTTGAACTTTAGCTCAGGAGCATTCATATTGCTTGTAGATGTTACTAAACTTTGAGTGAAGTTAACCTGTGGCAAATTCAACTGAATGAGTATGATTTTAAAAGGCACATGTCTTAATATATGGTCTAATAGCTGAAAATGCATATCAGAGCAAAAACCAAGCCCTGAGGTAAAAACAAAAAGGTCCTGATGCATCAAATTCTGCTGCATTGAAGGTACACAGAAGCATGTAGTCTGTAAGTCTGAAACAACCAGGACTCTTCCTAGAGCTGGTCTCATGGCCAAACTGAGCAATTGTTGGAGAAGGGTCTTGGTTAGAGTGGTGACCAAAAACCTGATGGTCACTCTAGTTGAGCTCCATGAAGACCTACAGAAGGACAAACATCACTGTAGCACTCCACCGATCTGGACTTTATGTCCTTGTGGCAAGACTCAATCCTCTCCTCAGTGACGACACATGAAAACACAACTGGAATTTGCAAAAAGGCACCTAAAGGGCCCTCAGACTGTGAGAAACAAAATTCTCTGCTCTGATGAACCTCAATTCTAAACATCATGTATGGAGGAAACCAGGCACTGCTCAATACCTACAGAGTACCTTCCCAAAAGTAAAGCGTGCTGGTAGCAGCCTCATGCTGTAGGGCTGTTTTTAGCATGGGCTGAAGGACTCATCAGAGTAGAAGAAAAGCTCATTGCACTAAAACATTGAGATATCCTTAATGAAAACCCAGTCTAGAGCATTCAGAACCTCAGACTGGGCAGAGGTTTCACTTGCAGGACAATGACCTGCAAGAGTGACTTATAGACAAATCTGTGGATGTCCTTGAGTGGCCCAGTCACCAAAAAATTCTGGAGAAACCTGAAAATGTGCATCTGCCCCCATCCAACCTGACGGAGCTTGGGAGCTAAAGAGGTGAGGAGAAGAATGGCAGATGATTGCTAAATGCTGATGTGCCAATCTTGTTGCATCTTACCCAAAAAGACTGTAAAGGTGCTTCAGCTAAGTACTGAGTTAAGGATGTAGGCAATGTACTTTTTTAATTATTATTTTTTTAAATACATTTACAAAGTCATGACAGTTCTGTTTTTGCTTTGTCATTATGGTGAATAAGTGTAGATTGATGTAGAAAAAAGTAATTTAAAGCAGTTTAACATAAGGCAGCAATATAATAAAACATGAAAAAAATTGAGGGGTTTGAATACTTTTGCAAGGCACTGTATATTTAATATAAATCATGCCTGGATTTCCCACAGCTCCTGATTGTACAGTATAAGGCTAAATGTAAGGAAACTGTGCGACACACACCTCATCCCATCCTTCCAAACACTTCCAGTCAAAAAAGGCACCTGAGTGACCTACTAAACTGGCACTGCTGACATCCAAGAGATCTCAGCCACAGATTTCGGCCTCAAGTTTGAACAAGCAAAATGTTTCTGCATTCAATCCTGTTGGTCTTGCTCTGTCCTCTTGTCTGGACCGAGCAGATAACCGCGGCTCTCCTTTCTGTAAAAAGCCTCGTTCTGTCCGCAGCCAATCCGCTTCTTGACCCATGACACACACGCAGTGTTTGGTCTCACAATGTTCTGCTCCCTTAAAGCCACACATGATGCACAAGTGCTAGAAATAAAACACAACTTGCTCTAAGGCCACATAAACATAACAGAGTCTGAATATTTATAACTGAAAGGTTGAATTTCACCCCTAAATTGCTTCAGGAAACCCATTTTAGAGGCGTGTGATTAGCATGTCTGCTATCGAGAAATTGGATTTGGAAATAGAGTGCAGTGAGGCAGACTTTAGGATGATGGGCTGGAGGATCTACAGGGAGGAACCGTTCGCTGGGTCCACCGAAGATGACTTTCTGATAGAGTTTCCATGAATACGTCTCCCGGGAGAATTTCATAAACCATGGCTTTCGTTGAGCTAAACAGTAAACATCACCTCCACGCACATTCTGCTTGTCGTAATGTTGTTGTTTCCCTTAAGTAAACTTCGCAAATTATATCTTACAGGCCAATGTCAAAACAATAAACACTGCTTGTCAGGAATTCAAATTTATGCATGCACATTTGCATAGGAATATTGGGAGCTTTAAGAGCGCCTAGCCTCAATAAACAACTGCTTTGATGCCTTTTGACCTTCCAGAAATTAGTTGCCCTGGGCTCAGTGTGGAAGAAATGTGAAAAACATTGATTTAAATACGAAAGGAATGTGTTTTAATTGATCAAAAAATTCTATCCAGAAAGGCTCTTCTTTGCAAACTTAAAAATACACTTTTAGCATCTCATTGTGCTGCTTTTAACCCTCAAGCTTTAGTTTCTTCTCACAGAAGAACAAGCTAACGAAGAATGCAGCCATTTCCCACGACAACAAGTGGTACAGTCAATATGTTACAGGGATAGTTCACCCAAAAAATTATGCCATAATTACTCACCTTCGTTCATATTCGAAAGACGAATTAAGATATTTTTGATGAAATCCAAGAGCTTTCTGACCCTGTGCAGACAGCAACTCAACTGAAACGCTCAAACGGCTGAAAAATGCAGCAAGTACATTGATAAAATAGTCCATGTGACATCAGTGGTTCATCCGTAATGTTATGAAGCTACAAGAATACTTTTTGTTCACAAAGAAAACAACAACAAAACATCTTTATTAAACAATTTCTTCTCTTCTGTGTCAGTCGTTCATGAGTGCATCATGACGTATGCATGGCTGCCAGTAATGACGATTTTTATATTGATTAATCTATCTACTAATAATCTGAACGATTAATTTCCCACACACACACGCACAAAAAAAAAAAAATTCAACAAATTTATTTAGGATAAAAATGTAAATACACAGTATTAAAAAAAAAAAAAAAATTAAAATAAAATTATCCAAATAATTCAAATTATTCAATTATTGGAGCCAATTATGATACATTTAATAGAATGAAATGGAAAAATGGAATCCAGAAAAGTAATGGAAAACACAAAATTTAGTAAAAATAAAACTGTAAAATGCAGACAACCTGTAGACAGGCTTTTTGATTAATAAACTTTAATTTAACAATTAAAACAGAGTATGGAAAAATTTGGAAATAAAACCAGTTTAACAGGGCCTATAAATGTAATTAATTTTTTGTGGTGATAAAAATAGATGTAAGTGAACAGTAGCCTTTAAAGCTACTAAAAATACATAGCAATAGCAATAAGGCAATAATAATTAGTTTAAATAAAGTATCAAAAGCAAGAAATCATATGGTTTTATTGAACAAAACTATTAAAATGCATAATGTGTTATAAACAATAGAGCTAATGTACATAACGTATTTGTAAATGTACATATATTTAGTTAACTAGTGTTTCTGTGAATTCAGAATTATGCTTAATTATGATTTTTAAATGGGTTTAATATATTATGCAGCATTGGAGAAGTCTAATAATGCTTTCCATGGATTCTCATTTGTGAAATGCACCACTTCCAGTATTCTGATGAAGATTGTTTCAAAAGGAATAATCGCCTAGAATTGACAAATCACGACAGACCTATATGTACGTGTGTGTTGCTGCTAACGCAGAACTCGGACTTCATCAAAAATATCTTCATTTGTGTTCTTAAGATGAACGAAGGTCTTATAGGTTTGGACTGACATGAGGGTGAGTAACTAATGAAAGAATTTTCATTTTTGGGTGAGCTATCTCTTTAAGTCCTCACTTGGATATTGATATATGACACTATATACAGAGGGTGGAAAACTTTCAATTGCACACTGATGAGAGAAACAAAAAAAAGTGTGTATTCTTGCAGATATGGCGACATTAAACCTGAGCTCAGTTCTGTGGATATAGATTTATGACAGAAGCCATTATATTCACCCTGCCGTGAAGGGACACACACATGCTAAAAGACTCCCGTGCTCCTAGAGAAAAGTAATTATTATCTATCTTTTGCATCACTCACTCATCCTGGAGAGGCAGCTTGATCTCACACACCAATCACAGCCACACACGCTGTATTTAAATCAATAGTTCAATGGCGCAGTACTAGTCACAGTTTTGTGCTGTGTGGTCAAGTGCAGATTTATTGTATGAAGGAAAAACTGCCCACTGACTCCATTCTGGCTCAGAGAATCTGTGGTGCTGAAGAAGTGCTTAGATATCCCATAAATCATAGCTTACCCATGATACAATGTGTTGGAAACTTACTCTATACTATACGCCAGGGGAATAGCAACCATTATAACTAGGGGGGCGGAAGCATTACGCTCCACATTTTGGGCGAGAATCATTACTTTTTAAGAGCTTTGTTTTGCTTGGCTGCAGTGTGAAAAAAAATGTAGGTGGCTGCATAAAATGCAGTTTGAAGGCAAGGAGTAAGATTCTGTCACCAAGCTGCATCGACAGTGCGGCGTCAAAAGAACCAGTGCTATTTTAGTGCTATTTATATACTGTTAGAGCATTTAATAATAGTTTTAATTAGCTTTTATTTATCTATTTTCTTATCTCATGTATTATTATTTTAGAACTTCAAACTAATTTTATTCCAGTTTCTAAGTTTTAATTAAAAATACACATTTTAAAATTAAATTTAAAGCTTTCCATTAACATTTATACTTTATTTCAGCTTTATTTCAATTAACAAAATGATTCTTAATAGTGTTAGTTTCTAATAACATCATTGGCACAAACTAACAAATACAACCAGTGAGACCAACATTTCAGCAAATTAATTATGATTGCATTATGCCATATAATTATTTCATAAGCCAGGCTAATAAGGTTTATAATCGCTTTTCAGATCATCCTTAAGCCCTAAGAATAGACCCCTTGAACTTTCCTTAAACACAGTGCTAATGGTAACCTTTCAAAAAAGGTCAGCAATCTGTTATTAGGCTATAAAACTAAAACCTGTTTTTATGTAGACAGGTGTGAAACCATTTTTTAAGTAGACAGATCTGCTAGTTAACGTCACGAAGACATCTTTCACCTTCACATCCTCTCAGGGCATCTGTGCAATCATAATCATGGAACACAGGTGTCCACGTCAATTGATTTATCTGTCATTGTAGGCAGCAGTGGACATGGACCACAGTTATAAATCTCACATAATGGACATTTTCTCTACTGCTCCTGTCTCAGTTCAGCCATAATGACTTTGGCAAGGAAGGAAGGAAGGTTAAAGGTCACTCAAGAGACCAAATGAAAAGGTAACGGCATTCCTTTATCTTCTCCTTCCTGATTCCTCCGGGCCTTCTCCATTTGATCAAATGATCAGTCAAAGCTGATGCACAGAGTATCAGACAGAGGGGGATAGGATTGGAGAAAAAAACGATAGTGGCAGCTAAAACAGTAATGTCCCATGAAGTTGATATAATATCCTTAATTTAAAACAACAACAACAACAACTGTATTGTTACCTATTCATTCTTAAACTTACATGCAGTTTATTCCTATAAGTAATATACAGTTGAGGTCAAAAGTTTACATCCCCCTTTTAGAAACATTAAAAATGTTAATTATTTTACCAAAATAAGAGGAATCATACAACATGCACGTTATTGTTCATATAGTTATTGTTAATATAGTTACATTTCTAAAAATGACCTGGTTCAAAAGTTTACATTCCCCTCATTCTTAGTACCGTGTTGTTACCTATGTTTTTTGATTAGTGATAGTTGTTCACAAGAGTCCCTTGTTTGTCCTGAACAGGTAAACTGCCTGTTGATCTTCAGAAAAATCCTTCAGGTCCCACAAATTCTTTGGTTTTCCAGCATTTTTGTGTATTTAAACCCTTTCCAACAATGACTGTATGATTTTGAGATCCATATTTTCAAACCGAGAACAACTGAGGGACTATATGCAACTATTACAGAAGTTTCAAACGGTCACTGATGCTCTAGAAAAAAAAAAAAAAAAAAAAAAGACAAAACATATTAAGAGCCGAGGGGTGAAAACTTTTGAACAGAATGGAGATTTTTCTTATTTTGCCTAAATATCATATTTTTTCATTTAGTACTGCCCTTCAGAGGCAACAGAAGATACTTAAATGTTTCCGAGAAGACAAAATAAGTTAGATTTACCCTAATCTTCAAATTCAGAAAGTTTTCACCCCCCAGCACTTAATGCATTGTGTTTTCTCCTGGAGCATCAGTAAGCGTTTGAACCTTTTGGAATAGTTGTATATGAGTCCCTCAGTTGTCTTTTGTGTGAAAATATGGATCTCAAAATCATACCGTCATTGTTGGAAAGGGATCAAATACACAAAAATGTTGGAAAACCAATGAATTTGTGGGACGTGAAGGACTTTTCTGAAGAACAGTGGGCAGTTGAACTGTTCAGGACAAACGAGGGACAAGGGGGAGAAAAACAGGTGTGGATCATTTAGGTAAAGAACACAATATTAAGAATCATGTGGATGTAAACTTTTGAACCAGGTAATTTTTATAAATTCAACTATTATTTTCTCATGTGGACTATATGTAAACATCTTTTATGTAAAATATTTTATTCAGGTCAGTACTAAATAAACAATAGCATGCATTTTGTATGATCCCTCTTATTTTGGTACAATAATTAAAAGTTTAATGATTCTGAAAGGGAGATGTAAACTTTTGACGTCAACTGTATGTACTATTACATAAATGATTTATGAGTGATCACCTGATCTGACACTTTTCCATTATAGGAATAAATTAAGTTTTACAACAGAAAACTTTTACTTTAAATTGTAATAAAATCTCACAAAATTACTGTTTTTACTGATTTTTTTAATGTGACTACTTTCAAAAACATGAAAAAAAATCTCCAACTCCAGTTTCCAACTCCAAAACTTTTGAACCACAGTGTATGCAAAAGCTGTCTGATAATAAAAGAGAGGCTTTATTATCCTCTGACATTTTTGCAGCAATTAAGATTTTTAGATCTTTCTTATATAAAAGTAGATAAAAGAAGTGACAATGGCTTATAGAGCTGAACATTCAGCATCTGAATGGACTGAGGGAGGAAAAGCTTTAACATCAATGATCTTCAGAAACTCAAAAATCACCCTAATTAATCACCACCCACACATCTCATAGAAACCGCTCACAAACAACATTATTACAACTATATGATATTACATATCTCTCTAGAATACCTGATTTCGATCACTTTGGTCAAACGCAGCAAAGGTCAAACATATTTCTATAATGAAAACATACAATTAAAAACAATTGACCATTGTCTCAGACAACAGATTCTTCTCACATAATAAAATAATTTAAACTCAAATCAATATTATGTGTCAATTAATTCATTAATTTGGTAAGAAACTGACATATTCTGTGCTCAGTAACAGTTAAGGATGGACAAAACAAAGGCTGCCTGTTCAACCCTACGCAGGAGTGACTCATAAAACATACATTTATCAATATCATATGACTACTCTATCACTATTATAACCTTGAACAAGTTTCTTCATGACAGGTGGATGGTTCCTGCAATTAGTGTGCTTTAAAATAACTATTGATAAATGAAAAGTAATCAACATCCTGTACCCATTTCTCACTTCAGTATGATTGAAAGGCTCAATACAGATAAAAAGCACCCTGAGCCTGAGATAGACAGCATATAAATCACAAAAATTGCATTAATATACGTATAGAAATAAATCTTTTCAGAGTATGTGCTACTGAAAAAGATAAACTGTATATTAATTAACCTGTGTCTTCTCACAAATTCAAATAATTCACCCTAAGTACTGCATTTGAAAAAAAATAAAAAATGATTCACACTGATTCACATATCTTCATTGAAACATAAGTCTATTCAATGAATTGAGTCCCAAGTGTAAATCAAATCTCCATTTGTCCCGGTAGCAAATGACCAGCTCTCAAAAAACACCACTGTTTTGAACAGCTGAATGATTTTCACACTGTACCAGAGGAACTCAAGTCTTCACCTACTATAACTATATATCTGGTCACTCAAGCAAAAAGACCTCCAACGAAGTGCTGAGACTTGGGGTCAAAGTTGCACATTAATCATTTGAGAAGGAAGTGTTCATGAAACAGAAGAAAAATTGATTGTACTGTAGTGTAGGAATATTGCCACACTTTAGAAATGAAGATTTAATGTAAAAAGCCTTAATGCTGGATTTGTTTGTTACAAACATGCAGCTGTTTACTTCACAAGACACTAATAAATGAATTGGAGTTGTGTGATGTTGTTATCAGCTGTTTGGACTCTCATTCTGATGGCAACCATTCACTAAAGATCTATTGGTGAGCAAGTGACGTAAAGCAGAGTTTCTCCAAATCTGTCCTGATGAACAAACAAACTCATTTACATCTTGGATGACCTGAGGGTGAGTACATTTTCAGCAGATTTTCATATTTGGGCGAACTATTCCTTTAACATTGTAGGGTAGCTACAGGTATAGTTGAATTAAACATGAACATGAACAGTAATACAGCTACTAATGTATTCAAATGTAACCAGTGCCATAAATATTTTGGTCATTTGTTTTAAAAAATCAGATCACACAGAGAGATTTTAGCACCTCATGTGTATTGAAGTGACACAGCAGAGAGGCATTGTAACTCAACATAGTATAAGAGCTGCTAACAATACAGTGCTTGTTTGGGTCATCAATAAACTGGAACCTTATCAAATCAGCTTGGCATCTTCAAAGAGTTATATATGCAAATGAGATGAATATGCACCGGGCCGGAGGCAAGCGTGTGACAGCCATTTATTTTGTTTTGTGTCCCTCTCTCTACATGCGATGAGGGAAACATCTCCCTCGCGAACACAACAATCTACCGTAGAGCGAGGGAGACGATGCATGATCCATAATCATTTAGAGGAGAAGAGAGAGAAACGTATATAGAGAGAAAATGACAGCGCTGTCATCAATGGCAGGATAACAGGATTAGGGTCAGCCATCATTCATCAGCCATTCACTCTGCCTCTATTTCTGCCTCTGTGCTGGACTGCAAATATCATCTTTTATTCACTCCCTGCTGTATTCCCTCCTGCCTTTTTCTGACTTTCTCTGTTACTACAAGGACAAAAGCTACTGTCTCCAAAATCTATTGTAAGCTACTTTATGTTTTGCTTTACATACAGTAAATATATATAAAATACATTTGTATAAAAAATAATTAGGACTGTAAACACACGATTAGTACATTCAGGTAATTAATCAAACATGCGTTTTTAAACTGCTTTGAACGACATGTCCATATCTATCTATCTCTCTCTCTATCTCTATTTCTCTCTCTCTCTCTCTCTCTCTCTATCTATCTATCTTTCTATTCATTTGCCTATCTATCTATCTATCTATCTATCGATCATTCTATTCATTTGTCTATCTATCTATCAATCGTTCTATTCATTTGTCCATCTATCTATCTATCTATCTATCTATCTATCTATCTATCGTTCTGTCGTTCTATCCATCTATCATTCTATCCATCATCCATCCATCCATCCATCTATCGTTCTATCTATCTATCTTCTATGTATCGTTCTATCTTTTGTCTATCTATCTGTCTTTCTATTCATTTGTCTATCTATTGTTCTATCATTTGTCTATCTATCTATCTATCTATCTATCTCTATCGTTCTATTCATTTGTCTATCTATCTATCTATGTCTATCTATCTATCGTTCTATCTATCTATCGTTCTATCCATTTGTCTATCTATCTATCTATCTATCTATCTATCGTTCTATTAATTTGTCTATCTATCTATTTATCTATCTATCCATCCATCCATCTATCGTTCTATCTATCTATCGTTCTATCTTTTGTCTATCTATCTGTCTATCTATCTATCTCTATCGTTCTATTCATTTGTCTATCTATCTATCTATCTTGTCTATCTATCATGTCTATCTATCTATCTATCTGTCGTTCTATTAATTTGTCTATCATTCTATCTATTCATCTATCATTCTATCTATCCATCGTTCTATCGTTCTATCTATCCATCCATCTATCCATCGTTGTATCGTTCTATCTATCCATCCATCCATCCATCTATCGTTCTGTCTTTTGTCTGTCTATCTATCTATCTATCTCTATCGTTCTATTCATTTGTCTATCTATTGTTCTATCTATCGTTCTATCATTTGTCTATCTATCTATCTATCTATCTATCTATCTATCTATCTATCTATCTATCTATCTATCTATCTGTCTTTCTATTCATTTGTCTATCTATTGTTCTATCATTTATCTATCTATCTCTATCAATCTATTCATTTGTCTATCTATCTATCTCTGTCTATCTATCTATCGTTCTATCTATCTATCGTTCTATCCATTTGTCTATCTATCTATCTATCTATCTATCGTTCTATTAATTTGTCTATCTATCTATTTATCTATCTATCCATCCATCCATCTATCGTTCTATCTATCTATCGTTCTATCTTTTGTCTATCTATCTGTCTATCTATCTATCTCTATCGTTCTATTCATTTGTCTATCTATCTATCTATCTATCTATCTTGTCTATCTATCATGTCTATCTATCTATCTATCTATCTATCTATCTATCGTTCTATTAATTTGTCTATCATTCTATCTATTCATCTATCATTCTATCTATCCATCGTTCTATCGTTCTATCTATCCATCCATCTATCCATCGTTGTATCGTTCTATCTATCCATCCATCCATCCATCCATCCATCTATCGTTCTGTCTTTTGTCTGTCTATCTATCTATCTATCTCTATCGTTCTATTCATTTGTCTATCTATTGTTCTATCTATCGTTCTATCATTTGTCTATCTATCTATCTATCTATCTATCTATCTATCTATCTATCTATCTGTCTATCTATCTATCTGTCGTTCTATTCATTTGTCTATCTATCATTCTATCTATCCATCGTTCTATCCATCCATCCATCCATCCATCTATCTACCTATCTATCTATCTGTCTGTCTATCTATCTATCTTCTTTTATGCTAGCCAAGCCTACATTTACAGTATCTGATCACAAATATTAAAAAACAGTGATGCTGTGAAATATTATTACAAAAATAAATGTTTTCTATTAAAATATATTTTAAAATGTAATTTATTCCTGTGATGGCAATGCTGAATTTTCAGCAGTCTTCACATGACTGTCACATGATCCTTCAGAAATCATTCTAATATGCTGATTTGGTGCTCAAGAAACATTCCTTTTTATTATCAATATTGAAAATCATTTTACTGCTTTAAGTGGAAGATTTTTTTTTCTTTTCAGGATTCTTTGATAAAGTAATTTATTTGAATAAGAAACATTTTGTAAAATTATAAATGCTATTACTTTCCCTTTTGATCAACTGAATACATCCCTACTGAATAAAAGTATTCATTTCATTTCATAAAAAAAAAACTCTGTCCCCAAACTTTTGATCAGTAGTGAACATGCAAATAATTATAATTAATGTTAAACACATATAACTAATTTAATTAATTCAAATGATTGACAGCTTTAATACAAATTTAAAAAAAAAATCCAATTAGAGCAAAAAGCAGAGAAATGCACTTTATGCAATTGTTTCCTAAACACTAAAATATATTCAGAGCTCAAGCAAACATGAATTGAATTCTACTTCGAGATCTCTGCACTGTGCTGTCACTGCCTTACTGCCTCTGTGATCACATCATTAAGACCTTCATCTATCTCTCTTTTTTCCAGACTAAAGCGCCCGTGAATGTGGATTAAACAAACACCATCTTAAATCACTTCAGTGCAGCACCATTAGGGAGGCAGTGGTTCATTTGACTGAGAGATCATGGATGGAGCGAACACCACGGGGGGCAGAGCAGGATAAGTCAGACCAAGATGTGAAGCTGCGTCTCTGTGTAGGGCATCACAGTTCATCAGCTCTTCTGGAGCATCGGTGTGAAGAGCTGACTCCATATCTCACTCAGCAAAGCGTCAGCACCACACAAACACTTAAGTACTTCAGGTCAGCAAGAGCTAATACACTTCTCTGAAGATCAGGAGAGGTGAGATATAAAGTCTCTCAAGGCTCAAATATAAGGATGGCCTGGTGGCCTGGGCACCAGTATGTGTTTTGGGACATTTGACAAAATAGCCTCCTGCCAAAATGCTTCTTGTAAATTGTTATTCAGTAAAATCCTTCAGGTCTACCAAATGCTTTGGTTTTGAGCATTTTTGTGTATTTAAACTATCATTGTATGATTTTGAGATCCATCTTTTCACACTGAGGACAGCTAAGGGACTCATATGCAACTATTGCATTAGGAGCTGGGGGATGAAAACTTTTTGAATCTGAAGATCAGGGTAAATTTAAATTTTGTCTTCTATGAAACATGTAAGTATCTTCTGTAGCTTTTAAAGGGCAGTACTAAATGAAAAAATATGATATTTAGGCAAAATAAGAAAAATGTACACATCTTCATTCTGTTCAAAAGTTTTCACTCCCTGGCTCTTAATGCATTGTTTTTTATTCTGGAGCATCAGTGAGCATTTGAACCTTCTGTAATAGCTGCATATGAGTCCCTCAGTTGTCCTCAGTGTAAAAAGATGGATCTCAAAATCATACAGTCATTGTTTAAAAGAATTCAAATACACAAAAATGCTGAAAAACCAAATGGGACCTGAAAGATTTTTCTGAAGAACAGCAGGCAGTTTAACTGTTCAGGACAAACAAGGGACTCATAAACAACTATCACTAAACAAAAAAATCATCTAGGTAACAACATAGTATTAAGAATCAAGCGTATGTAAACTTTTGAATGGGGTCATTTTTATAAATTTAACTATATGTCTTTTATGTGAAATATCTTATTCAAGTCAGCACTAAATAAAAAAATAACATGCATTATGTATGAACCTTCTTATTTAGGTAAAATAATTAACATTTTGCAGATTCTGCAAGGTGTATGTAAACTTTTGACCTCAACTGTGGTGCTACTAGAGGTGCACGCTTCTCCTTTAAAATATAGTTAAGTTATAACATATAGTTAAGGTTATCTTCCACCTTCACTGTGTAACATATAGTGTGTGTACTGGCACTCATCCACAGCTTGAGTTATCTCTTCACTGCAGGGGTGCAACATGTCCCTCCTTCTCCTCAGCAGCCGGTCTCCTGGGCAACCCTGGGCTTGGTTTCAGAAATGTTAGCTTTCCCCTCAGGACCCGTCTGGATTCGGCACCGCACGCTGAGAGAAACTTTCACACCCACCATCCCTTGGGCCATTTACCATTAACCACCCAAGACTTGATTAAACCAGAGAGTGATACCTTTCTAAAATGTTTACTGGGATCCACCCTGCAGTGTCAAGAGGCAGTCATTCATTAGGAGGGAATGATGTTTAATGCATGGATTGTCATAAATAGTTTTGAGTAGCCTGCCTCAAGGGAAAGCAAACAATAAGCACACTCTTTAGCATTTTAAAACAGCGACTCCACAACACCATAAAACGGGCCTAGAGTGGAAACACAATGCAATAAGCTTGTCCAATGTTTCAAGTGCTCTATTTTTAATCAAATTCAAAACATCATCTATAATTTGATGCAACATTATGAAAGCGCTCACACACAAACACATCTTTCTCTCAGAAAAAAAAAAATTATGTTGCTGTGAGGCATCTGCAGCACATCCTCTGAGGCAAAGTAGGCCGAGGTCACCTCCTGACATAACCCTCATTAGTGTGACCGCAAAGTAAGTCAAAGAGCTTTTCTTTTCATGTCTGAAAATGTCAGAGACGACTTCATTAGTTCAGGAAGGGCCAGGCAGGGGCTATGGAGTTCTCTGCGAGGAGCATGTTCTCAAATGCCAGGCTTCTGTTCTGTGCGTGCCACGACACAACACACAACACCGCCTCTCCCTGGGAGCAGACCTGAACACGCAGACACACTGCATATCTAGGTTTAGACATACTGCACACACAAATAAAACCTGACGCGCTCACCCTGGGCTCTGATTGCACACATACACACTCTGTCGTATACTGTGTCCCAGTGACAGGAAGTACCCGAACCCCCTGTTTCAACACACAGCCTGCATGCTCTGACAGCTGCACACCGGCTCCAGCTATGCAAATGCCAACCAACGCGGGGTTCGCTGGAGGCTGAGGAAAGCAACAGAATGACAGGTGACCTCCCGTCGACTGTCTAAAATTATGCTAATGAAATCATTATTGTTTATTTATTCCTTTTAAGACTGTGGTGAGGAGGCAACTCCAGGAGAAACATAGCAGCCAATGATTGGGAGACTATGAGTGGAACTCCAGTAGAAATGGGATAAATCAAGGTGGAATCATGGGAAATTACACCATGGAGAAGATTAGTCATGACTTTGGGACTCTGATGCGCAAGAACAGCAGGTTGCAGTCTCGCTCTTTTGCCTCCGTCGTTGATTCCCGTCGTTCGAAAAATCTTAAGATACTTTGACGGAGGCGTGCAACATCTAAAACCGCCGTTTTTTGTTTTCTTTTTACTACGAGCATATAATTTTCTCCCCCACCTCCCTCCCCAAGCCAATCATGTCAGGTTGCCATGACAACAGCCCTTGTGAGAAGCTAAAATAAGCATGAGATACAATAGAACGGGTTACAGGGTGACCTTCAGAGAAACACGACTAACTATCAGTCATGGAGGCGGCTTTACTCCGACTCTACGTTGGGATCAGACAACATCCGTTTGTTTTCTAAATTACACAGCCTGGTGAGGAAAGTAATGTAAGACAATGAGAAACACAAAAGCTTGCATCCACAATCAGACTCCCGTAAGGCCTAGGTCTATTTCCTGCAGAGAAGCAATTTCCCCCGCTGTCCAAACACCTATGAGCGAGCAGGGGGGTCTGGGGACTGCATGTGGACCGGATGACTGTATAGCCCACTCTCACATCCAATTACGATGGGGAACCAATCAGCTCATCTAAATTACTCCTGCCCCACAATCCACCAGGAGTTAATGAGCCATTAACCATTTAATGAAATCCATATGATGCTGGATGGACATTGAGAGGAAATTATGTTGGCTGGGTCAAAAGTTGAGGCTACTTTTATGTTAAAGCTCACTGAATTTATAAAGCAAAATTGGCAACATCAGCACCTTCTTAAGCCCATCTTGTCATTTTCTTCTTAAAATTAATACCACGGAAGCAGTTTGACAGACTCAATTATTCACTCTATAAAGCACAGAACATCTGCTGACTTTCAGATAATGTTGTAATAAACACATAGGTATGTGACTACCATATTTGTACAGCTAAAAACAGCCTTTTATTAGTACTTATCTTATTTTCCAGAAAGTAACTTAACATTCTTACAACTGTAGGCGCAACATATGTACTAAATAGAAGCACAAAAATCACATCCAGTTCAAAAATGTACTGCATTACAGCTGTAAAATGTATTTTTTTAGGAATAAAATAATTTTTGTGAAGATGATTGAAATTTTTGTTGTGCATATCCAGAGAGCAGCTAACGGTGGTCTCCCCTTCCATCCCGCTATGGAATACAGTTACATTTAGTGCTACGAATTGCTGCAGGAATAACATACATAATCTTTAAGTATTAAAAAGCTTTCAGACCATGCATAGACACCAATGCTATGTTCAAGGCCCAGAAAGGTAATTAGGACATTAATAAAATAGTCCATGTGATATCAGTGGTTTAACCGTAATGCTATGAACCTACGAGTGCGCAAAGAAAACAAAAATAATGACTTAATTGAACAATTTCTTCTCTTCCGTGTTAGTCTCTGCTGTATGTCACGAGAGTACCTCATTAAAGTACGTGGCTCTATACGTTTCTGCAACACCGTAATTACGTACCTTACTGCACATTTCGAGGCAGTTTCAAAGTGAAATGTCCAGAGAGTGGCACTAAAACACACGTTCAATACGTGATCGTTGCATGTTTTTATTACGTTGGTACACGCACATATTGCTGTGTTTTTATTACACTGCTTGAGGTACGTATTGCGGCTAATCAGAATTCAAATATCAGGGGAGTGTCGCTAAAGGTTAATGCTCTATTGTGTTGGAAATCTGATAGTGTTAACAAATGCATAAGGTAAAATAAAAACATTTGTTGATGCAGCCGTACTATTTTAACCTTCTTTATGCAAATCTGACCCGTAGTTTCAGGGGGTTCGTGCCGGAGCTCTTCATCACTCAAATGCAACACCGTATCACGTGAGTTACCAAGCAAACCCAATGAATTTCACATATAAAATCACGTGTATGAAGCTGTATATGTGACGACAACATTCAAAGGTATCAGTTTCAAATCGCGGTGGATATTAAAAGTCATAACCTAATATTCTGCAAGTAACTGTGTGAAAATTAGGCTTTATTAATCCAAACCCTGTATCTGGAAATCATACTTTGTGTGAAAAGGAATAAAAGTTGTTGGAGTTTTACTACCTCTAGCATTCATTTCAGATGGAAATTGCAGTGATTCATATATATATATATATATATATAGGTAAGTTTTTTTCATTTTTGCAGAAGTGTAAATAGAGGCACGTATTTCCAATGAGCCTATGTTGACTATTTTAATGATGTCCTTACTACCTTTCTGGGCCTTGAATGTGGTTACATTGTACATCTTAATTTGTGTTTCAAAAATGAAGAAAGGTCTTACGGGTTAATCATGACATAGGTTTTCTTTTTGGGTGAACTATCCCTTTAACCTCAATAAATGTAATGTTTTATTTTTTATTTACTAACAGTCAAATTAAGTGCACATGGTTGTTTCTGGATCTAGAAATTATACTTAATTAGACCTAACAAAGACAAATTGTTAACGCTCAATCATCATGACTGTGTTCATTTATAGATTTTCCAAGTCACAAATCGGCCCAATAAATTTGTGATTAGTGTAAACAACCCAAATTTCTTTCCTTAAAATCCCATTGATGGATGCCATTATTCTTAGTGAATTTCTCCGCAAACATCTGGCTTTCAACAAACATATAGAAGGAACTTTACATACCATGAGCAACATACACTCCTAAAAATAAAGGTTCTTTATTGGCATCAATGGTTCTATGAAGAACCTTGAACATCCGTGGAACCTTTCAAACCGTTCTTCAAAATTGTTCTTTTAGGAACTGCTTACTGACAGGTCTTTTGGGCAACCAAAAGAGTTTTTTCTATGGCAACACCCTTTTGGAACCTTTATTTTTAAGAGTGTATAATGTGACAAATGTGTCAATTTCAGCAAAATACATACCCAATTAAATGATCAAAGATGGAGAGCTGACAGCAACACTCCCTGTGCACAATTTAAACTGGATAATGAACAATTAGAGATAACCTTAACTGAACTCCTACTAATCAATGTCCAGTCTGATAGTAGTATACTGCCGAGAACCATTAGGCAACTACTGAAGATGGGTAAAAGAATTGTGGGTAATCCTTTTATATACTCAACCAATCCCCTGACAGCAGTTCAGCAGCACAGTGACAGCTGCCTGTTCGTACTCAAAGGACTCTTTCATGTTTTGTTGCTGTAGCAAGCACCTCGGCATAATTAGGACAGAAATGGTGCTAACTTTCCTTTCCAGAAAGAGCTGACATAAAAATAAACGTATAGAATAAGCTTTGTGAGTAATCTAAATATATTCAAACTCACCCACTACAGTGGAAATGTAACTGACTGATTTGGTACACAGCCAACTTTCAATTGGATAGTTCAGTGCAGAGCAAACGACTGGTTTACTTTAGGCATCTCATGCAGTACATTGAAAGAACAGCCCAATCTTACCTTCATCAACACAGACTCGCTGAGTTTCTCCCGGTTTACAATTTTTATGGCAACTTTCTGACATGTGACACAGTGGATTCCCAGCTTCACGAGGCCTGGAGCAAAAGGAAACAAGAGGGAAGAGAGAAAAGAAATTCTGTCAACAAGCATAAAAAGTACATCAACCAAAAAGCACTTAGATGATAAAAGGCTGGTCCCAGCGTGAGTTTCATTTCGGCAAAATGAGAATTCTCCCTCCAAAGCCCCCCGGTATCCATAATGTGACACCCAGGGGCACTTTTCATGTCGCAAAGTAAATGTCAGAGAACATACATAAACACAAACAAGGCCAGATCAGCGTTGGATCCCCCTCAATGGCTTTTTGTCATATCGACGATAAAAGACTGTCACGACGCTCAAAGCCTGACACGGGCACGTATATATATCAGCAAGCATATTTGGCTAAATGCCACGTCTGTGCATGCCTTTATTACCCCCATACATTTTTCAGCATGCCTCTGCATATCAAACTGTTGATTTCCCTGAAGGTTTACCCAGAGGGCAGAGGGGATATAAAGACCTGACAGGTCCCTGGATCTCTTTTATATGTATGTCGTTAAAGCCCGAATGGCATCTCGAGCCACTTTCACGACATGTCATTGATGTTGTATCACAGGAGAGGACGCACCGCAGACGCAATCTACACCCTCACGAGGGCTCGAGGGTGCAGCCGAGAGTGTCCGGGGACCCGATGAATATTTCATCTTGGCGTAATTGCCTTGCGCTGAGATGAACACACACAGACGTGTAAAATGCCATATACCAGCTAACGCAATTGTGATGTCAGTCACCACTTTCTAGGAAGACAAATAAAAAAAACATTATGTTTTTGCCTAAACACTAAGAAAGAAACACTGAATTCTGATTGCAAATGTCAAACCTGATGTAAAGTCTTTTTTTGATGTAAAGATGCTTTTAAACTAGTGTCCACACCAGGCGCCCAACTAGCTAAACCAGCAAACCTTTCTTGATCAACCAGCTCTATCAACACCTGTAAAATTCTGCTCGTAAACAGAAGAGAAACTAGATCACCACTAACTAGTCTACAGGTAAATGACATATTAGAAGGCCCACGATGAGTTCTAAGACAGGGGTGCTCAACCCTGTTCCTGGAGATCTACCTTCCTGTAGAGTTCAGCTCCAACCCTGATCAAACACAAATGAACCAACTAATTAGGATCTAAACTCTAGGGTTGGAACTAAACTGTGCAGGAAGGTAGATCTCCAGGAACAGGGTTGGGCACCCCTGTTCTAAGAGGAAGGAAATATCTAGTTTTACATTAAAAGACTGTTTTTGTAGGAGTCTACAGGATCAGAGGGACCAGACTGGAGTTCAAGTCTTTCTGCGATTATAGTTCAAAATGATTTCATCTGAAATGCTGTAGCTCTCATGTCAAAAGACACTTTAAATTTTCCATTGATTCCCTTAAAAAATGATCAATCTTTCTAATCATTAAAGCAAACCTCCCTCATAGACGGCTGAAAAAGAAACCATGGAAACCTACAGGAGCACATCTAATCAAAGCTAGGCTAAAGTTAGGCTAGCACGCTTCAGTCAGAGCTCTGTGCAGAAAAACATAAACATGGATGAGTCAACGACATTCGAGTCTCTCAAGCAAGTAAACAAGCAATGTTCTTGTCATTTGCAGAGAAAAACAACACTCGCCCATAAGAGATTTCTCAACTAACACTTGTCACACAACTCAAAAAACGTTAGGCTACTAAGTTGCGAAAGAGGCATATGTTGAATAATATGTCTGCAAGCAACGGGAATAGTAGAAACCAAACTGCTATGAAAAAAGAACAAAGCATAATATAGAGAGTTGAATGAGTTCAGTGGTAGGCACCAAAAGTTTATCATTAAAGCATTTATTCATATATGAGCAACAGTAATATACTCTATAAAATAATGGTTTCAAAAAAGGGTTTTTGCAGCCAAACCATTTTGTTTTCCCTAAATAAGCTTTCAGGGAACAGTTGTTAAAATAACGATTTGTATTCTTAGTCTGAAGATTATTAAGAAACTATAAAAGAACAATATGTGCATTTGAAAGCTTCCATGAATAGTAAAAGTTCTGCAAGTAACCAAAGATGCCAAAAAAGAACCTTTATAAGAGTCCTTAAAGGAGAAGTTCACTTCCAGAACAAAAATTTACAGATAATGTACTCACCCCCTTGTCATTCAAGATTTTCATGCCTTTCTTTCTTTAGTCGTAAAGAAATTTTAAGGAATTTTTGTTTTTTGAGGAAAACATTTCAGGATTTTTCTCCATAATATGGACTTCCACAAGCTCGAATTTCCAAAATGCAGTTTAAATGCAGCTTCAAAGAGCTCTAAATGATCCCAGCCAAGAAAGAAGGGTCTCATAGCGAAACAATCAGTTATTTTCTTTAGAAAAATTACAATTTATATACTTTTTTACCTCAAATGCCCATCTTTTCATGCTCTGTGTGAACTCTGTTTTTTCCGGTTCAAACTGTTAAAACAGGGTATGTCGAAAAACTCCCCGTCTCATTTTCTCCTAAAACTTCAAAATCGCCCTACATCACTGTTTTACTTTTTTGGTAAAGGCTGTTTGATCTTTATTGCTTGTTCACTTTGCAAACACTGGGTCGGTACTTCTGCAGCGATGTAAGATCGTTTTGAAGTTGGAGGAGAAAATGAGATGGGAGTTTTTAGACATACCCTAACTGTATTGACCCAAAGATGCACAGACTATGCATGCACATCGCAGAGATAGAAATGATGAGTGTTTGAGGTTTTTGAGTATTTTTTTTTTTTTTTAGAAAATAACTAATTGATTCACTAGATAAGACCCTTTTTCCTTGGCTGGGATCATTTAGAGCACTTTGAAGCTGCATTTAAACTGCATTTTGGAAGTTCAAACTCAGGGGCACCATTGAAGTCCACTATATGGAGAAAAATCCTGAAATGTTCAAAAAAATGTAATTTCTTTACAACTGAAGAAAGAAAGACATGAACATCATGGAATAACAATAGGGTGAGTACATTACCTGTAAATTTTTGCTCTGGAAGTGAACTTCTCCTTTAAGATATTTACAGTACGTTTGCCTTAAATGTCACTCATTAAAATTCAACATATCAATTCTACAATATACTGTATTAAGCATTAAGGGAAGAAAATGGTAGTAATTAATCCATATTTCCCTCAGACTTCATGTTCTATTTGCATGTACTCCTCACACAGTAGTACTGAAAGAGCACAGCTTTGATTCGTTAACACACACGCAGCAGCATGACATCATGTTCTCATGGCTGCACAGTGGAACCACATCCCCAGAGGCTCAGCATGTGTCCTCAGAGGCTTCCCTCATCCTCCCACCGCAGGGCCTCAGCAGATCAATAAGTGGGAGTTCATCAGTTAGAGTGAAATGCCTGCTGGTGACCTTCAGCAATAACATGCATCAGTAATCAGCAGGACTTCTCCCATCAACCAGCACTCTGTGTCAGATCTTCTCTGCTGTATGTACACGCAAACACACACAGACAGACAAGGGTCTCACACCTATTTTTCACATTCTCTCTGGCTTTAATTTAAAGGGACAGTTCACCCAAAAATGAAAATAACCTCATGATTTACTCACCCTCGAGCCATCCTGGGTGTATATGAATTCTTTTAGATGAATACAATTGGAGTTATATTTAAAAAAAGTCCTGGCTCTTCTCGCACACAAGAGAGTGTTGTTCCAGCGGATGGCGTAGCGTAAGCCCCGGGTATAATATGCTAGTCTTACGAGAACCAAGTTTTGTCACAACAAAGGAAAACCAGTCTACTCTTGGCTTATATTATAATCCTCCAACATTTTTCTTTACAAATCCTTGTTTTGTACAAATAATGTCTGAAAGAAGAAAGCCACATACACCTAGAATGGCTTAAGCACCCTTATATATATCATAGTATATCATAGGGTAATTTTAATTTTTTGGTGAACTATCCCTTTAATGCCTATGTTCACCCAAAAATTTTAATATTAACTACTCAGTCTCTCTCTACTACAAAAAATAAATCCCATGTTAGGCCTTAAGATTATGTTATTTTACCAGGACTCTTTTCTTTTCTTATCAAAGAGCATGGAGCATGAGATTTGGCAGTAAAGTTGAGCACACAATAGATAACCATGAATCTTGCCAAGGCCCTGTAGTCCCACTTAGATCTATTTTTGATTAATGTAGCGGCATCAGGGCTCCAACACAAAAACTCCATAATTATACAATGACTAAAACAAATGGAGTCTGTTTGAGACTAAACGGAAAAGGTTACTTATGCTTATTTATTATGCATGTTGCTGATACAGATATTATGTGTGTAAGTGGCTCGTAAAAGTCCATTTGAATGTTAGCCACATTTTGTCAACAATCACTGACAACGATCGCACATGAAAAACAACAACAGTCTGCAGTCACCATTAATATTTTAACATTTGAGAACATTATTTGTTATTTAAAGGGTTAGTGTATATGAATTTCTTCTTTCAGATGAATCCAATTGGAGATATATTAAAAAATGTCCTGGCTCTTCCAAGCTTTATAGTAACAGTGGACAAGCGTTTTTGTTCAACAGTCCAAAAGAAGTCCATTATAGCATATCCATCCATAATAAAAAAAAATTGCCTCTCATGGCTCCGGTAAGTAAATTGATTTGCTTTTGTAACAAAAATATCTATATTTAAAAGATTATAAGTTGTTTTCTCTAGCTTTTTGTTAACTGTCATATGCACAAGGCGTTCTGGGTGGATGATGTAGGACGTGACAAACGGGGAAGCGCAGAGGAGAGAACAAAATGAAACACCGTTGATGAATTATAAGTACAAAACTAGGATTTGTAAAGAAAATTGAGATATAAGCCAAGAGGAGTCTGGTCTTCATTTGCTAAAGTAAGGAAACTTTTGTTTCTTTGCTCTTGTAAACAAACGTTCTCACGAGACTACCATATTCTCACCGGTGCATGCACTACGCCGGCGTCCTATGTCATCAGTCCGGAATGGCGTGTGTGCATAGAACAGTTAGAGAAAACGGTTTATAATGTTTTAAATATGGATATATTGGATTATAACATGGATTATTTTTCTTTGCCTTTATACACCCCCGGAACCATCTGAGGCACTTTTATTATAGATGGATGTGCTTTATTGTATTTCTTTTTAAACGTTTTGTCCGACCCACTGCCATTATAAAGCTTGCAAGAGCAAAGACATTTTTTAATATAACTCCACTTAGATTTATCTGAAAGAAGAAAGTCATATACACCAAGTATGCCTTGTGGCGGTGAGTAAATCATAGGCTAATTTTCATTTTTCAAAGTGGCCACTAAAATCTACACATTCCCATCTATTTTTATATTAATCCGTTCTAGTGAACAAGAAAATGTAAACACTCCTGATATACATCCACTGATATAGAGTTCGGTTTACTTAGTTATTTGCAACTTCTCAACACAAAAGCGAAACCACGAGACTTTGTATTGCTGTCCCATGCATTTATCCACTGACCTACAAAAAAACTGAACTGACAGTGATATTTAGAAGTTCACTGGATTATTAAAATTTTTGGTCCCACTTCATATTAAGTAGCCTTAACTACTATGTACTTACATCAAAAAATAAGTACAATGTACTTAATGTGGTCATACTGTATTGCAAAACACTTTTGCTGCTATTGAGGTGGGATATGGATAAGGTTAGGGAGAGGTTTGGTGGTATGGGTAGGTTTAAGTGTGTGTTAAGGTGTAAGGGATGGGTTAACAGTGTAATTATAAATGTAATTACAGAAATTAATTAAAGATGTAATTACATGCAGGTATTTTTTTTAAATCTAAGTACAATGTAAATACATGTACACAATAAGTGCATTGTATCAAATGATTAATTTCAGTGTAAGTACATAGTACTTAAGGCCACTTAAAATAATGTGGGACCAAACTGTTCAGGAAAAAAGAAAACTAGACCACAAACATGTAACAAAAATAGAACAGACTGAAAAATAAACTTAATATCCTATTAAAATTGTTTTTTAAAAAGACTTTTAGACATTTATAATCAATGCTGCTAACATTTCAGTTATTACTGGGAAATAGGGCTGCAATGACTCCTCCATTCTATTCTATTGGAATATTCAATAAAAAAAAATCGTCCATTGCATTTTGCCCACGTTGAGTAATCAGTAAAATACCGGAAGTGGTGCATTTGACATATTAAACCCATTTAAAAACCCATTTAAAATCATAATAAAGCATAATGCTATTTAGAATTTACAAACGCTACAATTTAATTAAATAAATATTTGCGATGCAGGTTTAATATATGTGCTTTAATTATTTACATGCATGTAGGTTACGTATGTGCCTCTCAGAGTGGCTCTGTTCACAGAGGCCCTGTCCCAAATGGAACACTTCATGTGCACTTGCAGTCTTATGGACTTACAATGGCCTCCGTGTGCGCATGTCTGTTAAGTACATGAAACCATAGAGTGTCTCATTCGTCATTTTAGCATTCAGAAGGGTGCTTGCCTTTGCAGCCATTATGCACCCTCGATCCTCACTTCCACTGAGCCTGCAGTGGGGCGAGCTTCACAGCAGACTTCTACCCGACAGTCAAAGTGGCATTACGTCACGAAAATGCAGACTCCGGGGAAGACTGCAAGGGTTTAGGGTGCGATTTGGGACAGGGCCAGAAAATGCAGCTACACAAACTGTTATCCTTTAAATGTGTGGAGCATCTCAAACTCCATCTCTGCATGTTGTTGTGAGTTTGGATTTGTAAGGTAAATCATTTATAAACCTACACAAACACAGGATAATACATCACTATCTTTCTTAGTATGCTAACTGTTCATCGAGATTTCAAAATAAGAGCTCAAACTCTACTCTGAGTTTACACGTTTTGATGTCCACATATTAAAGAAATTACAGCATCTGTAGCTTTAAAGAAATGGCCAAATATTAAAGATTAAGTGGACATTTGAATTCAGTGTTGTTCAATATTAAACAAGGATTAGATCACTAAAAAAAACAATTGTCAGGGCACTGACACCATCTGCAGGCATTTGTTATAATGCGTAATGTACATTCGCTCTATTGTTTAATACATTATGTATTTTAACAGTTTTATTCAATAAATCCATATGATTACTTGCTTTTGATACTTTATTTGAACTAATTATTATTGCCTCATCGCTATTAAATATGTATTTTAAGCCATTTTAAAGACTATTGTTCACTTAAGTCTATTATTGTCACTACAAAAAATGAATGATAATTATCTGATTACTTGATTAATCGTCAGAATAATCGACAGATTACTCGATTACCAAAATAATCGTTGGTGACAGACCTACTGTATTCCCTGGAAATCAAGCCCATGACCTTGGCTTTGACAACATCATGTTGTCTGAGCTAAAGGAATTCAGCACAAATACAATTCTGCACTATGGACCTGACCTGAATCGATACATCAAACAGACAATTTATCAAAACCGTAAAAGATCATGTTAAATTATTTGAATAATAACAACCAAATAAATAGAAATAGGCAGCCATTAGGATTAGAATGAGTTCTTACAAAAAGACAAATGCTAATATTTCAAACCACTGACCCTCCACATCCCCATTCACCCAATGATTGCTGACTGCATACTCAGCCAGTCAAAAGTGTCTGACAGTGATGCAGGGCAGGTGTGAATGGCAGGGATCTGATGAGCGCTTGTGTTCTCTGACAGGCTGTTTAGAGCAGGTCAGCAGGAGTGTTTTCAGCGGTGATGAGCGCTAACCACTGAAAACAATAACACAAACTGCTCTAATAACAGCCAGAAGCTCATAAACCCTAGGAGTTCAGGCATCATCTTTTATGTTTATTTTATTTTCCTCATCTCCGTCGCTGTTTGCACTGTAAAAAACCTTCAATTAGTTCTTTTATAGCTTCTGCCTGGGGGGGGGAACAGTGGTCTTGAGGATCACCACCCACACTTTCACCACTGCTCTTTCTTCTGTCTTGTAACTACCAGCACTCTGCTTTTATTTAAAGGCTGTTTTTAGCATTTGCCACTAAGGCCCCACTGAGCAGCTGGATGGAGATAAATGAGACACTTTGCATTTCAAATCACTAATTGTTCATGCGGGCTCCAGCGGTCCACACCGTCCATAGGTCTCTTTTTCAGAGCGCTTATCACCTGGAACCTGCTGACAGACACTCAGATACTCAAACCTATGAAATTTAGTTTAATCGCAGCTTGGCCACAACTGTAAACTGCTGTGCAAAGATTTCTACAAATGATTGGAAGGAAAAAAGAAAGTAATAATTTTCACTGTCACACTTGGAAAGGACATGAGAGTTTCATCTATATAGATTTGATGTGGTATAGGTGAAATGAAATTTGTAAAATTGTCTGGGCCTGAAAAATCATAATGCTGCCAGTAGGGAGCAATTTTGCATTAAATATGAAACAAGTATCTCTGTTGCTTAGATACTTACAGAGTAAATGTAACACCACACATTTCACATAAAACTTCTGAGTGCCTCTCTATTTCTTTGGTTGTGAATTTCATATATTTCAAATAAATGCTGTTCTTTTGAACATATTATTCAAAGAATGCTAGAAAAAAAAAAAGTGACACTAAAGACTAGAGTAATGGCTTCAGCTTGAATATATATATTATTTATTTCCTCATAATACAACATAAGTCCATGAAAAGTCCCAACCACCATTAAAACATAAATGTGCCTCTGTGTTTGCCAGGTGACTGCCTTTTAGAGAGAAGCCATTTGGAAGTTTCTCAATGTGCCATCTGTGCCTGTCAAAAGCATGATTGATGATCCTAAAATCTGAATATGAATCATATATACATAAAGTATGGAAATTAAGTTGGTTACAGCAGTAGTGAAAAGTTACTTTAAATAGCAGTCCATTTGGGATATATGTAGTTAGATGAGACACAAGGGAACCATCCCCATGAGGGATTCAATAAGCAAGGGATCGCTCTCTTTTTCCTATGTGACTCTTCTTTGTGAGCATGTAATGTACACTGTTGCATTTATCAAGCGTCACTGAAACAATCTGAGATGCCATCTGCTAATTGCAAACACAGAGAGATATAAAAGGAGTCCCCTCAGGCAGACAGACTGAAGCCCACTCCCTCCCAATCATGTCCGTCATGCTGTACTCCGAGCAGCCAGGAGACATTATGGCCTGAATGTTGACCCACCGTGAAGGTGGTGAAGGTGCAAAATAAAGTTAATGTCAACTGTGTCAGAACACTAACATTGATTCAATTAGCAGACACATTTAACCAATGCTGCCTACAAGAAAAAACACTACAAGCAGAATTAGAATTAGAAGTACAAAACAAGGATTTGTGAAGAAAAACGTCAGAGGATTTCGATTTAAGCCAAGAGGACACTGGTTTTCCTTTGTTGGAAACAAAACTACATCCTACATCATCTGCTGAAATGCCACACTCTCATGAACGTGCGTACAACAGTTAGCAGAAGCTAGAAATTACGGTTTATAAAGTTTTAAATATGGATATTTTTCTCATACAAACATAATTTCGCTTCAGAAAACCATTATTAAACATGTGGAGTACTTTTTATGATGGATGGATGCACTTTTTTGGGCTCCAAAATCTTTAAGGAATTAAGGAATCACGATTTTGAACAAACACTAGACACTATGACAATATGCCAATGATAACAGTAAAGAGAAAAGGATGATCCAACCGCATATCAGTGCACGTGATTAACTGCTCACGTGTGACACGCTCATATCGCTAGGCGCCATTCACACAGAATGCACTTTTGTGTTGGCAAAGATGCGACGCAGGCAGTGAAATATAAAATACATGCAAAATATTTTAACTTGAGAGCCACATTTTTATAATGCCGTTTCACGCATGAGACGCTGCAAGAGACGCTGCAAGAGACGTGAATGCAACAAACGTGTCAATGTTTACATAGAAAAAACAATGGAAAAGAGGTGCAATCAAATAAAAAACTTGTGAAGAACTACTACTGTATGTCTAATGTTTCATGTTTTTATCATGTTGACAGAATGAAAGCTGCTGTTCATTGTTTTTACAGAACATTTACAGTATAATAGCCTACTGGTGTCATTTTGAATTTGAATTACCTTGACTTTTGAGATTTTTTTAAAAGCATTTTCCTTGCATTATTTCTTAACATATGATATGTATAAGACAAGGCTGTACAATATTTAGTTGTAGTTCATGCATCTTTTTGTTTAGTTCAGGCATCTTTGTGATTTGTTTAACATCCACATCATGTTGACAATCATGTGGTGCACTTGAAATAGAATTTTCTTTAATTAGAGGGTTAATAAAGAAAAAGTTACTTAAATCATGTTGTTACATTTTCAAGTTGACTAGTTTAAAATAAAAAAACACACAGGTACTGTATATAATTGACCAGTTGTGGCGTGTGAGAAGGTGGGATCTACAGAGAATATTCAAAGCGATGCAAAAATGCATACATATCACGTGTATTCAACTTGAAGCGGCGCTGCGCAGACCGATCGGTGTATGACACTGAAGTACTGGGAGAGCGATTCGAAAGCATGAGGAGCCGTCTGCTCTGCTCTCTATAGCTGTCATGGTATTTAGATGTCATACAAAGATCAATCTGCGCAGCGCAAACAGCCAAAACCTGATTATTTTAGGCAACACAGAAATCCTGGCCAGAATGTGTGACCAGGCAAATGCTACGTCTGGTCACCCTAGTTAACAAGCACATTGTTCACATTTTGTGGCTGTATTATTGAAACAGTGAGTATGTTAACATTTATGGATCTGCCCCATTGTAAGTGCCTGACTGTAACCCAGATTTTTAGTGTCCTCAGGTGGCCTGTACAGAATGACACTATTTCAGAGGTCAGCAACCTTTTTTGTCATACAGAGTAGTTTTTACCACAAACGTGCTTATTTGATTAACAACACAGAAATAAAGCAGCAGTTCAAATGTTTTTGAAGCATTTCAAAGTCCTAAAAGCTTGTTTATTTTCAGGTTTAACTAACAGATAATATCACTACTGAACGCTGCTGCATATATGTGATCGTTTCTCTTTATGGAATAGTTTAAAGAGCTTACCGTCATTGCAATTAATGTGAGAAATATTAGTTATTGAATTGAAAACTTAATCTTGGCGATAACTTATTTTGCTTTGAAAGCTAAAACCAACAAATTCAGCAGAACTGTCATTCACTCAATCACACATCACAACCAATGTGTACAACTGTACACTTTCATGTCAAAACTGAAGTATACTTCGGATTTTTGTCAGAGATCTGCACCTTGTTGACTACTGCAGGTTAATAGTATTTAGCTTCTAAAGTAAAAAAAAAAAAAAAAAAAAAAAAAAAACTATAAGGAATGATTACACTGAAAAAAACAATTTGTTGAGTCAACTTAAAATAACTTGTAACCTGGCTGCCTTAAAATTTTAAGTTCAACTCAAAAAAAGTTTATTCAACTTGAAATGTTAAATTATAATAAGTGACAACTTAGATATTTGAGTTGAATCAACTTAAAATTTTAAGGCAGCTGGGTTACTTACCCATCTGTTAAGTTTAGCAAACACAAATATCTATGTTGTTACTTAGTACAACTTAACATTTCAAGTTAAGTCAAATATTTTAAGCTGACTCAACAAATTGTTTTTTATTTTCTACAGTGTACCTCGAAATGTATAACGACATGAAAATTTAAACGAAAAACGTGCCTGTGATTATCCCTCTTCATGTCAGTGTTAGTTGCCACTGGTTGCCAACCCCTGCACTATTTGATGATAATGCAAATATTTTTGATGAGAAAATGAGAAGTACAGATGCAAAATGGTGCTTTGAGGTGAGATGCACAGAGGTGAATAAGACTGTTATAGTACTGCACCGCCAAGCCGAAATGCTTAGTAGACAGTCACTCAATATTCTGTCAAGCATACTCATTTTCTTCCCTACAGGCCAAAATAAATCAATGGACTTATTTCGGGCCCATGTCCAAAACCAGTCCCATAGCTTCTACACGGGATCCCTGGAAGGGGGAAGGATTGGACAGCAGACATGTCTCCAGCTGCCCCTCCCTGAAGCACATGCTCCATGAGTATCTTGGGTCCGATTCAAATAAAAGGGCTGTGTGCCAACGGCATTAAACATGTGTTTATTGCTCTTAATGAAAGCCAAGGGGAGCCAAATAAATCCTCAAAGGCTAAGCTGTTAGTGCTGCCTCCTGACGGGCTGTGAAAGTGACCAAGACGTCCCAGAGAACTGGACAGGAGGCGCTGATGAATACAACAATGCACAAAAATGTTACGTTGATCCTGTCCTTAATCCAATCTAATCAAATGTAAGAGCAAAACCAATGTCAAAATCCCAAAACCCAATTGTTAAATTGGCAGTGGCCCACCACGTGAAGTGCTTTGGGTGGGTAGAAGGGAGGGTTTTGTGGGGGGTTGCATTATACCGGTCACCACTGTAGGAGGCTGTTAACATCTCTCTCAAGCACTGGCTGATTCAAGTGCTGCGTCAGTGACGGCTCGCTCATTACCCCACTGCCTACTGTATATTAACAGTCATGCGTGGGGATTTTTGCCTCTCAACACATCATCTGCTCGCTCTCTCACACCCCTGCTCATCTCACTTTCTTCCTTTTGATCCCCTCTGCTCTTTATTCATTACACATAAAGCAGCTTCCACAATAGGGCTGTATGGTTTGGATAAAGACAATAGAAGAGCAAGGTGGAAAAGAAAGCCATGGTCCAGTTATTATACAAAAAACAAAACTGCTCCTTAGTATTCCATGACCACAGTCCTACAAGAACTTCTATCTGTTATGCATTCAAACGTCATGAAAAGCACAGTTTAACCAAAAACGGAAATTCTGTCATAATTCACTGTCATTGTGTTGTTCTAAACATATAAGTATTTCTTCTGGGGAGCGCAAAAGAAGATGTTTTGCTGAAGGTTTCAAATGTTTTTTCCATATAATGAAAGTAACTGGCTCCATTGACATTCACTGTATGGATAAAAAATATATATCTTTTGTGTTTCTTTAAAAGGAGATTTTATGATGGCAGAACTGTTTCCTTTTTGGGGAGCTTTCAAAATTTAAGCCTGGTTATTATTACTTATACAGATGCTAAGGCTTCTTTTCCCACATGCTACATACCATTAAAATAATTACGCGCATTTGTGTCACGTGAATGAGGACTGCGAGAGAGTTATTAACGCCGTTCACTTATTTCCGCTGAAGAGCTACTGACCCGCTCTGCTCTTCTTTCTTATTTACTGTTATGACAGCTCGCTGTCACTCCTCCTACCTCGACCTCAGCCAATCATGTCACCCCTCTGAAGCTGTTACAGCCAATGGGCTATTGATTAACTGTCTTTGTTACTTCTCAGATGAGATTTAGGATGCGATCAGGGATCACTTCAGCAGAGGACGAACGGCAGCAGTAAAGATTTGCGTTTTATAATTTAGTTAACGGATTTATCACACAAATAGGTTTAAATCTGTCTGAATTAGGTGGCATGTAAATACAAGGGTATAAGGGAAATACTTTTCAGTAAAATTTAAATGATTTAGATTAGTTAATGCATGCAAAAAAATAAATAAATTTTTTATTTTTACGGCATTTGGTACTTTAAGTTAATGGTAACTTATCAGGGATGCACCAAGACAACCTGATAACTATTTCTACAATAAGGGAAAAACTAATAAAAGGTCAAATAATTAAAAAAAAAAAATGTATAGAGCTAAAGTCAAACATTTACATATACCTTGCAGAATCTGCAAAATGTTAATTATTTTACCAAAATAAGAGGGATCATACAAAATGCAGAAGGTTCAAATGCTCACTGATGCTTCAAAAGGAAAAACAATGCATTAAGAGCCGGGGGGTGAAAACTTTTTGAATTTGAAGATTAGGGTAAATGTTAAATATTTTGTCTTCTAGGAAACATGTAAGGATCTTCTGTAGCTTCTGAAGGGTAATACTAAATGGGAAAAAAAAAAAAAAGAAAAATAAGAAATTCTGTTCAAAAGTTTACACCCCTGACTATTAATGCATTGTGTTTCTTTCTAAAGCATCAGTGAGTGCTTGAACGTTCTGCATTTTGTATGATCCCTCTTATTTTGGTAAAATAATCAACATTTTGCACCTTTTGAACCTTCTGTAATATTTGCATATGAGTCCCTCAGTTGCCCTCAGTGTGAAAAGATGGATCTCAAAAGCATACAGTCATTGCTAGAAAGGGTTCAAATACTAAAAAAATGCAGAAAAACCAAATAATTTGCGGGACCTGAAGGATTTTTATGAAGAACAGCAGGCAGTTTATCTGTTCAGGACAAACAAGGGACTCGTGAACAACTATCACTAAACAAAAGAAAAACAGCAGTGGATCGTTCAGGTAACAACACAGCATTAAGAATCAAGTGTATGTAAAGTTTTGAACAGGGTCATTTTTATACATTCAACTATTATTTTCTCTTGTGGACTATATGGAAATGTCTTTTATGTGAAATATCTTATTCAGGTCAGTACTAAATTAAAAAAAAAAAAAACATGCATTTAGTATAATCCCTCTTATTTTGTCAAAATAACATTTTGCAGATTCAAGGTGTATGTAAACTTTTGACTTCAACTGTACATATGCAAGCAGCCCATCAGGTGCTGTGCAGCGGCTGCAGCAGCATGTTTTACTGCTGCAGTCTCAGATCTGCGCCTGGGCTTCAGGCCAGCATTACAGACCCCATCAGACCTCTACTCCTCCACCCATTTATCAATCAGGCCCGTACAGGTTCTCTCTGGTACCAGAAGACAGAATGAGAAACGAAAGAGGGAAAGATTAAAAGAGACGAGAGATGTGCCTTCTAAAGTCATAAGTATTCACACAGCATCGCATGTGGGGAAAGATGAGGACAGAGCGGCCTGTTACGCAGCACATTCACGTATGGAGCATTCCTTTGAGACTACAAAAACAGACAGACATGCACCAAGACCAGCCCTCTCTCACACACGTATCTTCTGTTCACACTCCAGTGTCTTATTTTTCTTGTATTCTTAACCTTTTGCCAGTCCCTCTGGGATGTGTATATGTGAGTGTGAGTGGGTGGCAGTAGATTAGTTCAGCAGGAGTGTAAGGGCACAAGGTTAGGGAGGTTACAGAGTTAATACCTCTGTGTTCTGGGGTTTCTCTGTGATTCTCACATCTCGCTGGGGGGAGTGAAATAAAGAGTCACTTAAAACAAAGAATGGAACGACAAAGAAAGAGAAGGCGAGAAAGAGAAATGGGGAAGGAAAAAGTGAGCGGGGTTTAAAGGGAAGGGACAGATAAGGTAAAAAAAACAGTCAGAACAAAGTCTCTCGCTCAAGTAGGGGTGTCTGTTCCTATTTAGGATGGACTGTCTGGAGAAATGTCAATGAATGCTGACAGAGCAAGACCCAGAGCGCTGTTTTAAGATGAGCGTGGCCTCGGGTCTGATAAATAAAGGAAAGTTCTTCAAGTCACCCAAGTTCAAGTAGTTTAACCCAAAATTCCCTCATGTGTGGAACAAGAAAGAATGAAGAACGTAATGGTCATTTTTTCCCGGTGCATTATGCATTATACAAGCATTCAGAAGTCTTATTATTGTTTATTTTACAGGACAAAATTATTCACTGACAATGAATCAATCACCTGTTTGTGATTTGTCTAACTGATTTGATCCTCAAACTCAGCGACTCATTAATTCAGTTAAGGCGGTTATAGAGATAGTTCACCCAAAAATGAAAATTCTGGCATTAATTACTCACCCTCATGTCGTTTCAAACCTGTAAGACCTTTGTTCATCTTTAGAACGCAAGATAAGTTATTTTTATGAAATCCAAGAGCTTTCTGACCCTGCATAGACAGCAATGCAACTACCACATTCAAGGCCCAAAAAGCTAGTAAGGACATCATTAAAATAGTCCATGTGACATCAGTGGTTCAACCTAATTTTTGTGAGAATACTTTTTGTGCGCAAAGAAAACAAAACTTGATGCGTTTTGCCTTGTTTACAAGCATGCGTCATTATTTTTGCTTTCTTTGCACACATACGTATTCTTGTAGCTTTATAAAATTACAGTTGAACCACTGACTATTTTAACAATGTCCTTACTACCTTTCTGAACCTTGAATGTGGTAGTTGCATTGCTGTTTATGAAGGCTCAGAAAGCTCTTAGATTTAATCAAAAATATCTTAATTTGTGTTCAGAAGATGAATGAAGATCTTACAGGTTTGGAACGACATGAAGGTCAGGAATTAATAACAAAATTTTCATTTTTGGGTGAACTATCCCTTTAAGCATACTCTTGTGTCATTCCAAACCTGTTTGACTTTATTTCTTGTGGAACAATAAAGAATATAATTTTGAAAAATATCTCATTGTTTTACACGATACAATCAAAGTCAATGATTACCAAAAGTCAATGACACTTTAATATGGCTTTTAAAGTACATTCTTCTAACTACAATACTAAAAAGACCATTACATTACAAGCAATGGCACATTTTCCATGATTTAGGAACATGATGAACATGATTTGAGGTTTTGTGAGGCACAGTGATAACACAAATCAGTCTCCCATATTTGTAATAACAGAGCAAGAGAAAAGTCATAGGCAGCGGTGCATGGCAGAGGACTTGGCAAGAAAAAAACATGTTGCTAAACAAATCAAACTGAATTTGCATTCTATTAGCATTCTTATATTACTGACGATCAAGTGAATAGCATCAACGCCTATCTTTCTAAAAAATACATTACACCTCAAAGAAAATATTGAAGTCTGACATCGGCATGTTAGAGGCCGTCTGACGTCTGACGAAGACCCACATCTGCTTCATCTTCCCCAACAGAGCAACACCCGACTGGGGCAACCGAGCGGCCCCATTCATTATTAATAAGCTAATTAAAAGAGGTTCACTCCCCCTATCACACAGCAGATGATGAATGGAGAGGGAAGGACTAGAAAGCAGGACAAGTCCCCTGAGGAAGAGGGAAGAAAGTGAGAGAGACCAAATGGGGGATGTGAGAGTGAGACGCATCTAAGATGTGAAGGAGACCGTGAGTAAACAAACAGCAAAGTTTCTTCATAGTAGTGAGCAAGAACCAGGCTGATCTTTGGGCACTCAGAACAGTCCTTGAATAGCGATCCGGGCTTGATATTGATTACTACGATACATCTGAAGTGCACACATTAATCAGTTCAGTGAATATTTTGTGCAACTTTTTGTTTTTTATTCAGCTAAGTTAGAAAAGCTTTCTATTTCAAATAAATGCTGTTGTTTTGAACTTTCTATTCATCAAATAATCTTACAAACAAGGTATCACAGTTTCCACTAAATAAAATTAAGCAGCACAACCATTTTCATCATTGATATTAATAAGAAAAGCTTTTTTCATCACCAAATCAGCATATTATAATGATTTCTGAAGGATCATGTGACACTAAAGACTCAGTCGACTGATTCAAGTGAACAGTCCTTAATAATTAAAAATATGTAATAGATTCAAAATATATTTAAACATATGTTTTATTTATTATATTTATTATATTTTATTTCTATATTTTATATTAAATTTTAAATATATTAAAAGTTATTTTAAATTGTAACAATATTTCACAATTAGTGCTGTCAAAACGAATAATCGCATCCAAAATAAAAGTTTTTGTTTCATAATATGTGTGTGTACTGTGTATATTTATTATGTATATATAAATACACAAAGTATATATTTTGAAAATATTTACATGTACATATTTACATTCACATAATTTATACTATATAAATATATTTAATATATAAACAACATTTTTTACTGTAAATATATACATGCATGTGTCTGTATTTATATACAAAATAAATCAACACAGTACACGGACACATATATATATTATGTAAACAAAAACTTTTATTTTGCATGCGATTAATTGCGATTAACCGTTTGACAGCACTATTCGCAATATTACTGTCTTTATTGTATTTATTGCTCTTAAAAACATTAAAAACTTACTGCAAATTTTGAACTGTAGTGTACGTGTATTAATACATTTTAACATTTTAAGTTCATATATGTGAACCTGGACCACAAAACCAGTCATAAGGGTCTTTTTTTTTTTAATTGAGATCTGCTGAATAAATATGTTTTCCATTGATGTATGGTTTGTTAGGATAGAACAATATTTGGCCGAGATACAACTATTTGAAAATCTGGAATCTGAGGGTGCAAAAAAGTCTAAACACTGAGAAAATCATCTTTAAAGTTGTCCTTAGCAATGCATATAACTAATCAAAAATTAAGTTTTGATATATTTACGGTAGGAAATTTACAAAATATCTTCATGGAACATGATCTTTACTTAATTTCCTAATGATTTTTGGCATAAAAGTAAAATTGATCAATGTATTTTTGGCTATTGCTACAAATATACCCATGCTACTTAAGACTGGTTTTGTGGTTCAGGGTCACATTATGAACAAACTTGAACAATGATATCATATTTATAAAATAAACAATAACCTAGCTTTATATATGCTGTACGATTATTTTGTGCACAGTTCATGATACTTAAATGCATTAACTAAACTTAACCAACTGAACATTGTAGCGTTACCCAAAATGACCTTGGTTTCACAATTTTTTTAAATATAATACCATAGTACTCTTTGAAGTGAAAAACCATGTTATTATAAATGAATACTTCAGTAAAGCAATATAATAGTACCTTATTGCAACCTGATACAATCACTGTACCACAGTACCACCACATTACTTTTTTATAAAAGAATTTTTCTGACAAATGTGCATTTCTACAGATTCACCGCCTGAGAAAAATTTGGCAAACACTGCACATAATCTTGAAACTCCAGCACTATTCCAAGATTCCTCGCAATATACGGCCATATGTAATTTACAGTAACATTGCAGTGTGTTTGTCTGCAATTCCGCCATCATGCAGACTTTTCCCAGAGGTCCTTGAGAACTGCACATCTCCTCTTTAATTACGAGCCTTTTATATAACACACACACACACACACGTGTGTGTACACACACATACACACACTGCTCAACCTGCTTCCTCAACTTAAAAACTAATTAAGCCACAGGAGGGAGCATGCTCCAGTTTTTTCCTCCTCAGCCATGTGATTAGAGAGAGCACGAAAGAGTCCTGGCATCTGAAGAAGAGGAAAAGAGAGAGGAGGAAGCAGAGAATGTGCCCTGCCACAAACGGATCATGCCTTGAAATGCATATGAAAAAAAGTTTTTTTGTGTCTGAGAGGATGGTGTCCTATATTACGGCCTGATGATGACCCTCAATGCATCCAAAAGCTGTAACAACTGAAAAAAAAAAAGAAGAATTAGGACACGTCGTTAATTTCCATTGAATGCACATTTCCATACGCTCCTGTTTTCTGCATTTCTTTTTTTTTTCCCAGCTATACCTTCTTTATTCACACTACACCATTAATTACTTTCCAAACGGCGCTGAGTCAGCTTCATACCTACCCATATGCCTGCAGGAACCGCACGGCTAAGAGACTAGTCAAACCGATGCCAGTCAAGTTAATTGAAACCGAGGGCATCGGAGTCGACTGATATAATGATTCGTTTATAGCGCTTTTAAATATTTAAGGACTACATTAACAGAGAAGATAATGTCAATGTATTTTCTAGACAGACAGCGCCGTAGTATCCTATGGGTGGGACGTGACCAGAACGGGTGTTAGTCTGACAGGCTGCCAATGCTCAGTATCCTCCACAGACATCCCATCATGCCTGCTTCCTTTGATCTCCACATCCAGAATGGTGTCTTGAATTAGAGAAAGCCACAACATTCCACATTTACCTTCCTAATTATCTCCAAACAGCTGCCTTCATATTTTAAAATACAAAAAGTTTACATCCACACAAGCATGTATAAACACATTTTGTAATTCAAAAAAGATGTTGTGGACTTTTCAAAGCATCTAAGTGGAGGTATTGTGGGTTTGTGAAGAGATATTCATATTATCATGCATATAAGCTTGTGTTTGAAGCTATTACACCAAAGAGGTGCTATTTTACAATACATTATCCCAACTGTATACCTCTCAGATGTCTGAAATGAGTGCTGACCAGGGTGCCATTAGCAGGAGACATTCCTATTGTCATTAAGCCTCATAGCGTAGATGTGCTAACATCATTTTATGACAGATCTTTTCACATTAGAAATGCTTTCATGTCAGTAGCTTTATTGATGGGGAAAGAGAGTAATTGCTAGGCTCCACAAAATGGCATTAAATTGGAGGAAACATTCAATGATGTTGTAGAGTTGGAAATTTTAAGTCTTGAATTGGTCTTTCTTTGTTTGCTGTTGTTTGTTTTTAACAGCTTGTTTTTCGATTGTCATATAAAATCACCATCTCATACCATCACTACACCATGGCACTTTCTAAAAGACCTTATGACATACTGTTGTATAATTACTAAGTTATTATTATCTCATTACCACATTCATTTTGAGATATACTAATATTTGCACAGCAAAAAAGGTCAATTGCCCATTATCAATAGTATAGTGAAGCATGAAGTACAATTCACACAGAAGCACTGTAGGTTACTTTTCAAACCAAGCAGTTTTCTGTTGGTCATCGTGACAAATTTGCATTACTAACACAAACCTGATGAAAATCTGTGTGGGGAAGTACTTCACCCTCATGCAAAACTCTCAAATGTACTGGTTCCTATAATAGAAATTACTGGATTTCAAAGTAAATCACCTTTAACCCTTAAATGCATACATGGGGTCTTTAGCGACCCGAGCGTCATTTACTACCCTGTCCCTCCTTCATTTTTTTAAGATTGACATCAACTTTCCTAGTATTCCTCAATCTATTCACTATAAACAATAAAACAAGAAAAAAAAAATATATATATATATATAAAAGATTGTCTGTTTTCTGATTAATTTTTTCTAAAAAGTGACCCGAGGTCGCTAGTGACCCGAGGTGTGTAATAGTGTAAGTATATTTTTCGTGTGCAAAAATATGTAAATATCCAATGACTCAATACATGCAATTCACCTTTATTCCTCAAGATGGCACTGCTTGATAGACAATAATGACGTGATGTTTTACTCATAATTATCGCAGGCATAAAACAAAAGAATATCATCAGCAAAAATTAAACTGGTTTGAATGGCTTTACTGCAGAGCAAATGACTGTATGCAATAAAATACAAATGTCACTGTCATTTGATGCTGGATGTGGTGGATAAGCTGCCAACAATCAAAATAATGATTTTGAAGTCATTGAAAACAATAGTTTTGTGAATATGGTTGAGAGATGGCGAATATGAGCCAGATGCTGAATGTACTGTGGAAGTGCGCTCTGACGATGATGGCGATGGTAAAATCATCTGCTCAAATTGAACCCTTCTAAGCTTCAAAAGGTAATAAAAAATGTGTTATTTTATGCTTCTGTAATTGTTCTTAAAATATCAAGAGAGTTTTTTTTGCTATTGCAGAAGTTATAGATCCATCTGTCCGGGTCACTAAAGACCCGAATAGGTAATAACGATTGGTGAAACAGTCATGCATTAAGGGGTTAAACATCCAATATCAACCGATACTGATAAATTAAAAAATATCAACTAATCAATGTGGTACCAATTTGTCATGCATCCCTTCTTTTTTGTAACAGTGGTCTGTGAGTTTAATAGTGAGTATAAGGGGAATTGGCACACGAGAGAAGGAGGGAAACAGACAGAGCATAAGTAAGTGGCAACTGGTATTGAGAACTCATGGGGCAGTAATTCGTATTAATGTCAATTACACCTGCACAACAAATTCATATGCAACCAACAGCCGCACATACGCTCAAGGCTTCATGCTTTATCTAGCCAGAATAATACTCCAGAAAATACTCCAAACAGATCCTGATGTTTCAATGTAGAAGCTTTTAGCTCCTGTCCAATGCATCCATTACATGTTGCATGAATGGGTCACTGTGATTGATTTGATCAGCAAAAGAGTTCCCAAATACTGCCAAATGCACATAACAAGAAATGAACGTACAAAACAGATGAACGTACATATGGTATGTTTTATGTGGCGCTTTTCACAGGATTCGTACCTAAAGATTCCACATCCTAATTCCAATTCAGTGCCGGCTGAGCTACCGAGCAAGCCTGTTAAGCGAAACATATGGAGCTGTAAACATAACTGTGTACGAAAATGATTACAATTTCTCGATGTCTTACCACCACTGCAGTGATATGTACTTTCTGGTACATATTTTGCATCTTGCGGAAAAGTTCCCACAGGTACATTTTCGTCCTGAGATCTTCTATTCAGTGAGGCTACAATCAAAACACAGACGCATGATGTATGGCGTCTTGACCAGCTAGTTTAGACAACGAACGCTGTCAAATGTAATTCTATATAGTCTTGCGAATCGTACTGTCACTATAACATAATAGGTGTGTAATAGTAAAGTCAGCACTGAATAAGATGTGCTGAGGTTTTGCTTGAGATGTAACAAGGTTCCCCTCCAGCAGAACTGCACAGTTCGCAGTAATAGGTCATCCTGAGGCTGTTAGGTCTCTGTCTCCCCCCAACTGAGAACCTGTCAGACATCACAGCCTGCAGCCCAACACTCCAACACACACACAAACATATAAACACACTGAAGTGGACATTAACACTCATGTAAACACGCCTGCAGTAACATGGATTAAAATGCAAGGCTGAATTTGTATCTGGAGGTTTCAGTATGTAATACTGTCTTAATCCATTAATGTCATTACCCCCAAATGTGTGTCAGTTAGAATTATTGTATTTCAGATGAACATACTGTGCAGTTTTGATGCAGTTTCTATGTTTTTTTGACTGATGTTTTAAAAATAAACTTAAATATCTCATTTTCTTACACTTCTAAAAGTGAAGATTCTTCACTGGCATCTAGGGTTCCATGAAGAGCCTTTAAAACCCATGAAACCTTTCCATTGCACAAATGGTTCTTTATGAAGGAAAAAGGCTCTTTAGACTATAAAAATATTTTTCACACTAATAAATAAGGTTATTTAAAAAAAAAAATTATTGAAAGGTACTTTGGGAGAACTCAAAATGGTTGTTTTAAAGGGATACTTCACCCAAAATAAATAAATCATACAAATAAATATTCACCCTCATATCGTACTAAACCTGTAAGACATCTTCGAAACACAAATTAAGATATTTTTAATGTAATCCGGGAGCTTTCTGACTCTAAACCGCAACGCAACCATATTCAAGGCCAAGAAAGGTAGTATGAATATCATTAAAATAGTCCATGTGACATCAGTGGTTCAACCTTAATTTTATGAAGCTACTAGGGTTATCAAAAGGTGCCGGGTTCGGTACTGAAATTTTAAAAACGTCCATTTCCCGCTCACATTCATCAGTACAGAAAGTACCGAACCTGGGACCTTTTGACAACTCTAGAAGCTACAAGAATACTTTTTGTGCACAAAGAAAACAAAAATAATGACTTTGACGCATGCATGTGATGCTGCTGACGCAGGAGCCACATTCTAACATAGACATCCATCTCTCTTAGTTGATCGTCTGTATATTCAGGTTTAAACAGCAAAGGTTGTGCAAAAAATTACAAGTCATCCTCTTCTGACATGTTTACGAAGACTGTTTAATGTACAGCGTGCGTCTTCCTCTGCTTGTAAACAAAGTGCAGTACATCGACAGTGAGTAATTAATGACAGAATTTTCATTTTTGTGTAAACTAACCCTTTAAAGAATCACTGTGAGAAACGCATTACGGATTTTTATTTTGAAGAGCGTAGAACCTATAAAAAGAAACTCAAGATGTATTTTTTTTATACAGCAGCATGAATTAAACACCACCATGACACGTTATCCCTGAAGGCTGTTTAAATCTCCTCCAAAGGTTGTCCACTTGTATGCCAATTGTTTTTAAAACAACTAGAGTCAACCTCCCCTGTATAAAAAGAGCAGCAGAGCTGCCCGAGGCCTTACAGCACTGGTATATTAGTTATGAGAATTTCCCATGTACAGTAAAGGACGTTCCTACTGTACTCCTGCTGTGAGGGGAATTCTGAGCTTCTGTTCTTACGTAAGCGGTCAAAGTCTGGAACACCTCATTACTCTCTATGCTCCGAGCAAGGACCCCTCCTCGAGGATCCTCGAAGTGGGCCAAAGCATCCATCATGGAGGCCCAGAACTGAGACAAGCTCAGAGGCTCACAGGGGCCGTCTCAGGAGACCGGGCATCATTCCCTAGGGGCTCGCGGGGAGATCCAAAACCCAGCATGGAAGATGATGCCGGCTTTTTTTTGCCTGGATAGTAGTACGAAGTGCATTCATTTTACCTTTGGATTTATTATTTTCTGCGGTTTTTCTACAGTGTTACACATGGTGCTACTAAATGCCTTTTAAACAAGTAAATTAAATGAAACAAAACTGTCCCAGTACAACTGATCATAGTTTAATGGCACAATAATTGCATTCCCTTTTCATATTAATAAACCGTCTAAAAAAGCAGGCACAAACTGAACGCAATCTTTCTCAACTGTGATCACATATGCATGAATTTCCTGTTCTTTCATCTTGGGATGACACTGGAACGGTTGCAAATACTACATCCCCTGCAGCAAAGGCATGTAAAGTCAGAGAGTAACTGTGAGGCTAAGTGGTTTGGGAAATGGACCGCCGATAGGCCCAAGCTGCCTTGGTGCCCTTGAGCAAAGCACTCCAACCAAATTGCATCAATATATGTTCAATCACTCAAGTACAGAGTCTACAGAAAATGACTGTCAGCTTCAAATAATAGGGTGCCAGGGAAAAAAAACATCACATTTAAAAGCAGTCTTACATTATGTTTATCATACATGAAGTGTGCATATAACGTTTCTCCAAAACGCAATATCTACAATTGGTCACTAGATTAAATCATGCATATAACTCAGTAAGAATGAGGACAAAATCAATACTATATTATATTGTGTAATTTCGTAACTATATCAAATCAATATATACTAAAGCCGAGAACCTACAGATTTCTTTTTGGCCTTCAGAACAAAACACACTGGTTATAAAGTCTTTTACATTGCATAATGAATCTTTTGTTTATTTGAAAGCATCGGCTGCAAAATACAGCATTTAATATATCCCAATTGCACAGAATAAAAAAATGCCCCGTCTGCATTCAAATCAATTCACTTTAGTTTTACGGCATTAACGGGAAGAGCAAGCTGGATAAGGATTGTGCGATTTACAAGCGATGTCACGTAAAAGTCTTACTGCATTACAATATATTGCAATACTTAGTAAAGAATCCCAATGTAATGCATCTTTCACAGGATCCCTGGTGATTCCCACCTTCATATCTCTCCTCCAGTGCTGCACAACTGGGAACAGCACAGAAATCCGTACATGAGGCATCAGAAAATAAATAGTCTCTTTTCTCTCCTCCCTGTTTTCTGGGTGTCTCTCTGTGCTGCTGTACTGGCAGGCTACAGAAGTGATATGTGAGAGCACTCGAAAAAACGAAAACTGACTGAGAGGTTTTATTCCCCGCTGGCCGCCGGCATGGGCACTTTCTGTGCGGGAGCACTCTAAAGACGGAGAGAATAAATGAAGGGGTAGAGTGCTGTCTGTTCACAGATATGCAAAATAAAACTATGCAAGTGGGATCAGGATGGTAAAGTTTCCAGATGATTCTTCTTTTCAGCTCAGTTCTGTATGTATGCAGCCATTTCTGCTATTTTTACAGCTCCTGATCCATATGATTTAAAAGTGCTCTGTGCAAAAATACACAGCGCAATTTACTCAGAGCAGTTCAGATCATTTAATTGTGATCAGATTAGTACTGCACTTGTATAGTCGTATTGTAAAGTCATGATGCTCATATTCGGGTTGATCTATTAGTTATACTATATATAAATTTAAAAGTAAGATTTTTAATGTTTTTTAAAGTAACTTCTGCTCATCAAGGCTGCATTTATTTGATAAAAAATACAGAAAAAACTGTAATATTGTGAAATATTATTGCAATTTACAAGAGGTTTTATTTTATTTTAATATACTTTAAAATAGAATTTATTCCTGTGATGCAAAGCTGAATTTTTAGCATCATTACTCCAGTCTTCAGTGTCGCATGATCCTTCAGAATTTTTTTTTTTCTTTTTTTTAAGGTTTTTTAAATAATAATACATTAAAAAGAACAGCAAATCTTTTGTAATAATATACACTTGCTTTTCAAAGTTTGGGGTTGGTAGATTTTTTTTTTCTTTTTCTTTCTTTCTTTGAAAGAAATTAATGATTTTATTCAGTAAGGATGTACTGATTAAAAAAAAAAAATATATATATATATATATATATATATATACAGGGGTTGGACAATGAAACTGAAACACTGGCCAATATAGTGTTGGAGGTTTCATGGCTATATTTATGCAGCCTGGTGGCCAGTCTTTACTGATCGCACATTCCACCAATAAGAGCAGAGTGTGAAGGTTGACTATGTGCACCCAATAGCTCAAACATTGTACCCTGAAGGTGGTGCCGTGTATTAGGATGATAATGCACCAATACACACAGCAAGACTGGTGACAAGAGTGATTTGATGAACATGAAAGTAAAGTTAAACATCTCCCATGGCCTGCACAGTCACCAGATCTGAATATTATTGAGCCACTTTGGGGTGTTTTGGAGGAGCGAGTCAGGAAATGTTTTCATACACCAACATCACATAGTGACCTGGCCACTGTTCTGCAAAAGGAATGGCTCAAAATCCTTCTGGCTACTGTGCAGGACTTGTATTTGTCATTCCCAAGATGAAATAATGCTGTATTGGCTGCAAAAGGAGGCCAAACGGCATACTAATTGTGGTCTAAACCCAGGTGTTTCAGTTTCACTGTCCAACCCCTGTATATCGTAAAGACTTATATTGTTAGAAAACATTTATATTTTGAATAAATGCTGTTCTTTTAATTCATTAAAGAATCCTGAAAAAAGTATCACAGGTTCCAAAATTATATAATAAACAGCAAGTTTCCAACAATGACAAAAAATTAGCATATTACAATGATTTCTGAATTTCTGATTTCTGAAATTCAGCTTTGTTTCACAGAAATTAATTATATTTTAAAGTATATTCAAATAGAAAAATGTTATTTCAAATTGCAATAATATGTCATAATATAACCGTATTTTTGATCAAATAAATGGAACTTTGATGAGCATAAAAGAATTCATTTTTTATTCTTTTTTTTTAATTGTAAGTAAATTTGTTTTATTTTTTATTTATTTATTTTTATTAATGCCTCAATTAGTTCTTGAAAATAAAACCTTAGTAAGAAAAACACATCAACATGTCTCTTAAAATATTAGGTAAAATAGATTTTACCTTATTGTAACAAGAAAATGTTAGTTCAGGTTGTAAAATAACATTTTGACTCCTCAAAAAATGAAATGCAATGACAGCTGTGATTTAATCATTTCTACTCAAATCTTTTATATTAAAAAATACATTTGAAAATAGATTTATTTATTCATTTGGTAACACTTTAAAATAAGGTTTAATAGTTAACATGAACTAATAATGAACAATGCTGCTACAGCATTTTTAAATCTTAGTTCACGTTAATTTTAGCATTTACTAATGCATTATTAAAATCACAAGTTGTGTTTGTTAACATTAGTTAATTCACTGTGAACTAATATTAATAAACATTGAACAACTGTATGTTTATTACCTAACGTTAACAAAAATGAATAAATAGTGTAATAAATGTATTGTTCATTGTTCGTTCATGTTAGTTAATACAATAGCTAATGTTACCAAATGACACCTTGTGTTACCATTAATTAATTCGTTCATTTATTCGGTGGGTGATGTACACTCACTGAAGGTGTAAAGAAAATATGTTATTACTTTTTCCTTGGTTACACCGTATGACATTTTTAGAGTTATCAAATTTAAACAAAACATACGCTAATGTGCTCAAAGTCAGCATGAAACCTCAGGCACTGCTGAATACATCCACATTTTCAACCAGTTATACATACAGTCACAGATTTCACAGTATGAGTGAACCAATTCACAACGGGTTATAGAACCATTAGGACTAAATCACTGGCATGTTGTCATTACCTAAAGTGTGACCATCTGTGACCTCGTAAACATACAGAAGCCAAAAAAGCCATAGGTCAGCTATTCATAGCCACTTCTCAGCGATCTCATATCCTTAACTGTAAAAAGAGAATAGATCTGACTTCAACACTTAATCATTGATTGGGGTTTGGCGATAAATGGAGGGAGACAGCTTGAACTCAAGCGACTGACATGCCTTCAGCCCTTGGACAGCAGCCCAGATGTTCACCACATCAATGAGAATTACAATTAACAATCATTCAAGAACTCACAGATAATAATCTTTTTTGAAAGTCAACTTCTAATTTCAAATCCATACACCTTCCTAGCACTCAGACTGTCATGAGAGATTTCTATATGATTCACAGAGCTGCTAATTAGTAGTCAGCGAGTCTTATCTAAGATTCAAACTCCTACAGCAACACTTACTGTCAGGATAACTGACTGACCTGGGAATGGAAGAGATTAAGTAATACGGAGAAATGTGGATTGATTTAAGCTATTGATGATTAATTGATGACTGTTGGCTTGGTGATGAAAGACGGGGTTTTGGATGTGACTCAAGATTTCAAAGTTTTCATGTGTTTGAACACTAAATATTTAGCTGGTGCATGTGAATGAGCTCCACGCACAGGATGGATTCAAAGCAGTAAAGAGAATCCCTTAAATACAGAGCTGACTAAAACATGCGACTCTGCACGTCTTTTACTTTCTTTACTCTCTCTCCCTCTCTCTGTCTTCTTCTCTTTCAGCTGATAGCACAATGCCATGACCCAAATAGACGGCAGCTCTCCTCCGATTGGCTGAGATTACTCAAAGAAGCTCCCTCACATCATCAGCTTTAATAATTCATTCATTTACGCACAGACTCCCCATTACCAAGTCCTGCCTGATGAAAGTCAAAAACTAACTTCCACTTCTCACAAAAATCTTAGAGATATCTGCCAGAGTAAATACATGCAGAATGCAATGCATAAACATACATTATATATTGCTGAATGTGATCTCTCACTTATTTTTCAATGAAATACAATCTAGCTGCCAAACACTTCATTATGTTTAGACGCTGAAACATACAATTAATCAAATACAGTGTTTCCCCTACCATTATAGGGGACCCCATTTAATGTCATGTAAACTATAGACGTCATTTAAGGTTACCTTTCCTATAGAACAGCTCTATATCTTGTTCTTTTATTAAAAAAACAAAATAGCCTTATGTTATTTAAGTTATTTAAACAACGGCATGTAATTTATGTCTCTGACGTTACGTTGTCACGCTACTACAATTTCTTTTCGGCCTCTGCGTCTCATTATATGACGACATAAACGCATGAACTTTATCTCCAGAACTGCCGTGAGAGTCACTTCATGTAAATTTTACCGTTTCATTTGAGAAAATTAGCATCATACCGTTGTGTATATACACACAAAAACTAACCGGCAACCTGTCAAAATAAAAGTACGGTTTAACATGTAACAGAAATGTATTAGTCTTGTATTACTTTTGTACAGTATAATGTAGGTGTTTGAATATTCCTATTTCTGGCTAATTTAATTAAACAATTAAATGCAGAAATCATAATAATAACAGAAATAACAGACAACTTTTAGGCAAATAACAAAATAACAAAAAACTTTTAGGCAACAAATAAAAAGGTTTAATTTTAATTTCATTAAAAATAAATAAATATTTAATGGCTGTATTTGATTATCAGAAAAATTAAAACACACAAGAATTTCTGGGGAAAAAAAGAAAAACAAAAAGATTGTAGGGCCCTGCTGTTAAAAATGTAGAAAGTGAGATTTTTCGACTTATTTTAAACATGGAATCCAAGGGGAAACACTGAAATATACAGCTATTAAACTATTACACCTTTAACACATGTACACAGAGAAATACAAATTTTAATTAATATTCTATGTATTAATGTACTATATTTATAATATTGAGTATCTACCATTCAACAATTAATACTTCTATTCCGCAAGGATGTATTAAATTAATCAAAAGTGACAGTAAAGGCATTTATAATGTTTCTAATTTCAAATAAATGCTGTAATAAGCAGAATAAGCAGCACAACTGTCCTCAACATTCATAATCAGAAATGTTTCTTGAGCAACAAATTTGTATATTAGAATGATTTCTGAAGGATCATGTGACTGGTGTAATGATACTGAAAATTCAGCTTTGCATCACAGAAATAAATTGTATTTTAAAATATATTTAAATTGTAATAATATTTTACAACATTACTGTTTTACTGTATTTTTGACCAAATACATGCAAAAATGATTTGGAAGTGCATTATTAAAGCTGTTAGGTTATTTTATTTTCTGATACTTTCTCTATTCTTACATATACACCTCCAGGCAGAATAAATGAATCTTTATATCCTTGTGTGTGTAAGTATCACACAGCAGTTACAGCTCTTTCCCACAGGCTAGCAGTGATTCTATCAGCTATCAGTTCCCTTCCAGCAGGGTACAGGGTAAGAAACCCACCTTAAACCCTCACCCTGACAGACCCTCACGCTGGGGCAGGAGGAGGGAGAGATGGAGCGAGGGAGAAGCTGTGAGGGGGTACGTGACTGACAGATCTGTGAATGAATGTAGGAAGCAGTCACCTCATTTCCCTCCAACAGCGATGCCTTTATCCGTTCAATTAGACATCATGGTCAGTCTGAAGAGTGAACTTGAAGGAAGAGACTTGAGGGAAAAAATAGGAAAGAGGAAAATGGAATGGGCCCTTTTCACAGACTGTGATGTCAGGGTTCCACAGTTATTAATGTCGAAAATCTAGCAGTTTTTTTATTTAGCTTTATTTTATTTTTTATGTACATAATACTATAAAATGAATTTATTTTAAAATGCCATTTATTCCTGTGATGGAAAATCTGAATTTTTAGCAGCCATTACTCCAGTCTTCAGCATTACATGATCCTTCAGAAATCATTCTAATATGCTGATTTGCTGCTCAAGAAACATTTTTATCAATATTAGAAACAGTTGTGCTGCTCAATATTTTTGAATGAATACAAAATTCAAAATAACAGCATTTATTTAAAACAAATATTTAGTGGCGTTGTAAATGTCTGATAAATTTAATGCATCTCTGCTGAATAAAATTAAATGCAATAAAACACTTCTTGCTACTGGTGTTCCTCATGGCTCGGTGCTTGGACCACTTGTCTTCTCCATATACGTCATTTTATTAAGACCATATTAAGGTCTGTAATTCAGAAACACTGTGTTCTGCAAGTGAACGACGCCTCATGGCGTGGTCCCAAAGAGGCACAAACCACTCTCACTGACTGTTTCCTGGACTGTTCCCAGCTGGTGGAATGACCTACCTCATTTCAAGCAGCTATTTAAAAAAAATATCTAAAGAAGACAAGTGTCTTTTTTTGTCAACACCTCTATATACATATATACCTATATGTACAAATCACTGCAGTTTCCAGTTGAATGAACACTAGAGGCGATTTAAAAACTGACACTTCTGAACATTTTTATCACATATACAGCTTCATATGTATGAGTTTTCTAATTCAGTAGATTTGCTTGGTAGCTCACGATACAGCATTGCACTTGAAAGATGAAGAGCTCTGGTGCGAACCCCGTGAAACTACAGTCGATGCACGGCTGCATCAAAAAATGCGTTTTTAATATCACTTTTTTATTTGTTAACACTATCGGCTAGGTTTAGGGTTGGGTTTAATGTAGGGGATATTTCCAACACGATAAAGTATTAAACTTTAGCAACACTACCCAGATATTTGACTTCTGAGCAGCCGCAATATGTACCTCAAGCAGCGTAATAAAAACAAAGCAATATGTGCCTGTAGAAACGTAACAAAAACGTGCCACTGTCACATATTAAACGTCTTTTTGCCCCACTGTCTAGACATTTTACTTTGAAACTGCAGCAAAATGTGCAGTATGATTACGGTGTGTCAAAAATTAATACAGAGGCACATATTTTCATGAGACTGGGTTGTTTTCTATTTTATTCTATTCGTTTTGTTTCGTTTTTCTAATTTGTTTAATAAAAGGTACATACTCTTACTCTTGCTCATCTGATTGCTTCTATTGTTCTCCCCATTTGTAAGTCACTTTGTATAAAAGCGTCTGCTAAATGATTAAATGTAATGCAAATGGAAGACTTTTTAAAAAAATAGTTTAACTGATTGGCTAATCAGACCTAATAATGTCTGATTTGTGGACTGAATTGTTCAACTCACTTAAATGACTTTTCGAGTTGTATGAACTGTTACTGTGTTGTCTATTTAGTATTTGAAATGTTAAAAAAAAAAAAAAAAGGAAATGTGTGGGTTTAATGAAAATGTTAATCAGTCTAAATGCAAAAACTATCTAAAACGAACACAATATGTTACAATATGTTACAAATTGTAATACATTGTTTAACGTGTTATTAGGCCCAATTTCGAGGAAAGAAATTGTCATAAAAACAAAATTCAGTAGGAAACAGTGATTTATTTTATTCCTTCCTTTCCTAGGTAATACCCTCACAACAATCACACACACACAGATGGCATGTGTAATGCAGAAGCAGCCCCATGGACCCCAAGGGCATGCTTTACAACGCAGCTGTGGTGACACAGAGTGATACAGATGACAACAGTGTGTGTGCGTGTGTGTAGCAGTGTGGATTTCATTGATATAACATGGAGCGCCGCATGTCGACTGAGCTTAACCACCCTGAGTATGAGGCGTATACAAGAGCTCAGAGATCAATACAACACAGACAGACCGAAGAGAAGAGCTTTGATTAGGAGGATTCACTTACAACCCTGATTCACTCCACACTTCACACACACAGAAAATGACTACAGCAATTTAACAGGACACATGCAACTGTGAGTTACACGGATCGTCTCTAACACACGCGGTGGGCAGGTAATCATGATCTCATATTACCGCAAATGATCTGTCCAATTTTACATGCTGCAGTAACAAACATTTATGGTGCACATAGTATCCTTATTACCAGTCTAGACTATGGCTTTGAACCACTAGACATACCCCCACTTCTGAGACACACACACACACACACACACTATGTAGGGTCAAGGTACCACTAGCCCACGGCAGTGTGTCATGTATTATGAATGCAGCATCTCTAAATGCCTCCGCTCTTCTCCCTCTCTTACTCTTTCTCATTTCTAATACACAGAAATACATACAGACAGCCACATGACCTAAATGCCCTTTGCTCCCATGAACCTCTCTGCTCCTGATTATCTTCCCTCTATTAGAATGAAAAATGAGAGACAGAGAAAGACGAAAAAGCATCTAAAGAAACTGAAATTTAAAAGGAATTTTCCCCTTCATCCTCACATATTTGCACCCACTCAAAGAGGAGAAATGTCAAACTGAAATGCAGACATGCATTATACAGTTGAAGTGAAAAGTTTACATACAACTTGCAAAATCTGCAAAATGTTAATTATTTTACCAAAACAAGAGGGATCATACAAGATGCATGTTATTTTTTTATGTAGTACTGACCTGAATAAGATATTTCACATAAAATATGTTTACATATAGTCCACAAGAGAAAATAATAGTTCAATTTATAAAAATGACCTCATTCAAAAGTTTACATACACTTGATTCTTAATACTGTGCTATTACGTGAATGATCCACAGCTGGGGTTTTTTTTTGTTGTTGTTGTTTAGTGGGAGCTGTTTATGAGTCCCTTGTTTGTCCTAAATAGTTAAACTGTCTGCTGTTCTTCAGGTCCCACAAATTCTTCGGTTTTTCAGCCTTTTCATGTATATGAACCCTTTCCAACAATGACTGTATGACTTTGAGATCCATCTTTTCACACTGAGGACAACTGAGGGACTCATATGCAACTATTACACAGGTTCAAACACTCTCTGATGCTCCAGAAGGAAACATGACGCATTAAGAGCCAGGGGTGTAAACTTTTGAATAGAATAAAGATTTGTACATTTTTCTAATTTTGCCTAAAAATCTTTTTTTTTTTTATTTAGTACTGCCCTTCAGAAGTTACAGAAGATACTTACATGTTTCCCAGAAGACAAAATAAGTTAAATTCACCCTGATCTTCAGATTCCAAAAGTTTTCACCCCCCAGCTCTTAATGCATTTCATTCTGGAGCATCAGTGAGCATATGAACCTTCAGTAATAGTTGCATATGTTGTCATCAATGTGAAAATATGGATTTCAAAATCATACAGTTCACAAACATGCTGAAAAACCAAAGAATTTGTGGGACCTGAGGGATTCTGCAAGGTGTATGTAAACTTTTGACTTCAACTGTACACGTAAATACATAGTACTAGAGGGCATATATTCCAAACAAATATAGAAACAAAAGTGTAGTTTGATGACCCCATGATTGAGTGTGGAATCATGGGAGTTGTTGTCTTCATCCCAACAGATGACGCAATTTGACTGGACTCGGACAGAAATCATGTTCATTATAAAGCAGGGTAGGCCTGAAAGCCGTGGAAGCGAAACGAGGACACTGGAGCGATTGCTAGTGAGAGACGAGTGCAACACACGGTTCGAAAACAGCAGAGCTTTTATTATGCCACAGTCAAACGCTACTGCTCTTTCCATTCATGCGTATGTGAGGTAAAACAGTGCTGTTTTATCATACTGGATACATTTGAGTGTGTTGTAAGTTCTGTTGTATTGCTACTATGTGCATTTGTCACCTATTTAATAAATGCATAACATATTAAGGCATCTTGGTGTTTTGGTTTTCAACAAAATAAAACCAGAAATCAAGGGTGTATGGCATCACTGGCATGCGACACAATGACAAGTAACGGGACACTAGTTAAAATTTTGGATAATCTAAGTACACAAGTCAACAAAATATATAAACTGTTCTAGTGGTTTTTTGGACATTTTAATAAAAAGCCCTACATATTGTGCCTTTAAAACACTTAGTTTAAGCATCCTGACCAGCCCAGCAACAGTAGCATTAGCTCAACCAATCCTGTGAGTTTGTTTGTTCAACCAATAGCAAACAGCAGACCTGTTTGAAACAATCATAATTTTCATAATTTGAAATTACACACTTTGACTTTAATGTTGTAAAACATAGCTGAGAGTTCTGGCATCTGAACACGTTAGCTTCAGCTGTTTGGCTAATCTGATAAAGTGTGTGATTTTGGTGCACCAAATGGATCTGCTTAAATATTTTCTTAACCAGTATCCCGAACACACCTACCAACCCATCCTCCACCTGCCACAGTTCAGTCAAAGAAAGCTAAGCTAAGCTAATGCAACAGAAATGCACCACAGTGTCACAATGTTTACACTCTTTAGGAATACCAGTCTATGAATTGCTTAAATTGTTTCTGGTTTTTGAACAAAGGGAAAAAAATTACACAGCACAACATGGACACGCAACTGCAGACTCAAAAAGGACGAGAGTTTAAATTCTGCGAAATCCGCAAAGCTTTTGTGAGCTAATTCTGTGTAGACCAGACTGTAAGTAATCGTCTGTTCTTTATCTGGTATTATGCAGGAGTTTCCTCCTCTCATCTGCAGAGAGCACAGCACACACGCAAAGAAAGCAGGTGCTATTTATAGATGGCCGTTTCTCTCTCTTTCTCTCTCATTCAAAACACATAGACAAACCCACAGCAGCTCCCACCAGCTCTAGCAACACTGTCACAGGACTAATTCTCC